>NC_141028.1:20702500-20747500 GCF_052040795.2 Danio rerio
TACAGATGAGAAAATAGTAAATGTGCCAGGAAAAATAAGCTAAATAGAAATGGCTGTAGCATGCTGTGAAAAAAATGCTCACTGGCATTGTTTTTTAATAGTTTGGTCTCTGTACGATTTGAAATACAAATGACAGTTTTCCCTCCAAACAAATATCTATGAAAAAGCTTTCAATAATAAATAATAATAATTTACAATATGTTTTTTACTGTACTTTTCTACTGTATCAAACTGATGCCGTTTTTAGTGACCCTAAAAACTTCCTTCAAAATATTACAACTTCCTACCCATCTAACTTTTTTAAACTGTAATTATACCTGAGAGTTCCTGTTTGTCTTCACAGGGATCCTCACACCCTCGTCGAACTGTCTGCCTTTTCAGCAATCAACCGCTTCCAGCCTTTTAATGTAGCCGTTTCCAGCAATGTTCTGCTTCTAATGGTATGAAGTGCTCATGGAATTATTCATAACATCAAAAGTAAAGTCAGTAATCGGATTAGTTGCAACAGTTGAAGCAAATGAAAACCATTTTTCCCACCTCTATTGATAGGATTTCCACTGTCACCTGACCTCAAGTGAGGTGGTGGGGTATTTAGGAGGTCGTTGGGACACAAACACACAATGTAAGTCTAATAATTTTTCTGACTACAAGACAAAATAAAAGTAATAAACACTTAAATTTATGTTACATTCATCAGTGCTTACAGTCCTGCGCGCATTTCCATGCCGCACAAGATTGGCTGATAAAGATGCCGCTCCAGCTGTCGAAGAAGAGGTTGGTCACCAAAAAAATATTGGTTTTCCTATAAAACATAGTGCTACATTCTCAGAATTGTACCTTTTAACTGTGTTGCAGATTTGTCAGAATCTCTTCATGCGTGGCCTGTCATTGGTGGGATGGTATCACAGTCACCCACGAGGCCCCGCCCTTCCGTCTCTACAGGACATTGATTCGCAGATGGATCACCAGCTCCGCCTACAAGGCAGCAGTAACGGTTTCCAGCCCTGTCTAGGGATTATCTGTGGTGTGTGATGTAGTTCACATATACTGTGCAAAGCCACTTATATTGAGTGATCTGGGTTAAGTTTTTTGGTTTCACCACTTATAGGACCCTATTACCATGGTAACCAAGGTGTGGCCTCCACAATCACCCCATTCTGGGTAGTGCCTCCTCCTGAGGTATTGGTTCATTTGATGAAACTCTGTTTGCTATCTATTTTAATCTATCATCTCATATCTACTTTCTCTTGCGTTTCAGCAACGACCGAATGATCACGGGATCCCAGTGGCGGTAGAGGTCACATATGTGCAGGACAACTTCCTCACTACAGACGTGCTCAATGAGATGGTATGATATTACATTATGCAACAGTGCATAAACAGGGATTTTTATCTCTTATAAATAGTTGTTTTTGAAGCCGATCACTAAATGGTCATCTTTTCAGTTTCCTGCAGCTATAGATAACACCTCACTCTACAGTAGATTGGATTAAAGCAATTGCTAAACTACATCCTGTAGAATTAATTAGCATGATATAGCGAGTCTTTTGAAAAGCCTAGAGTGATACAAATCTATTTTTATATCTATCTCCCTTTGTAGATGCTGTTGGTGGAGTTTTATCGGTCTGCTCCTGACCTGGTGCAGTTCAGTCAGATGTGGAGCCCTAATACCTCAATACTCGACAAAATCAAGGTGTGATGTAATTTCTGTCATTTATACATACGCAGATGTAATGCATTCAATTATATTTACAATTGCATTAAGATTTTTCTTAAAGGCAAAGTTAAAAGACAACTGTGTTTTCTACACGTTGGAGAGAGTTCAGCATGTAGAATTGGTGTCAATCGTCTGTGAGAGCGAGTGCTCTGATCGGTTGTTCAGCTACAAATCAGAGCACGAGAACAGAAACTTCACCAAGTCATGACTCATGAGTGAAAACAAACATCTGTCATGCCATAGCATTTCTAAGATATATACTAATCCACGGCTTGTTTACCGAGTCAATTTAAAAGTGCATCTGCGGTGCCTCGAGCAAATGTATATTGTGGATAGCTGCTGTTATTATATTTGTAGATCTAATTGGAGTATATTTTTCTGATTTGTTTTCCTGCTTGTTGTTTCTTTGGTACTTTTGGGATTTTTCTTTGTTTTGCACATGTATATACCTTCACTGTGGATGGCTTTTTTGGCACTGTAAATATACCACCTTTCATGACAGTGCTTTGCGAGTAAAGCCTGGTTTATACTTCTGTGTCAAGTGACCGGTGTGACCCATGGCGCATGCAACGCGCGTAGCTGTGCATTTATACTTCTGCGCTGTCTCTGTTGCTCTGCATTAACACGTCCGAAACACTAGTTGGCAGTGAGGTGTTATGTTCCTCTGTGTCGAGTTTCTTTGCTGCTGTTTGGTTTTTTCTGAACACTTCTTGAATGTACAAGTGGCTCAAACTTGCTCATTTTGAGGCAGGAACCGGCGAACATGCAACAACTTTAACTATGAGGTAAACACAAAACAAAACTTTCCATCCGGAGCTCCTTCACGGGACTGCACACTAGTAAACAATCACTCTATTGGGCTTGCGTGACTCTCAGTCCCGCCCAGACTCGTCATCGCTACCAAGCCGACCAATCACAGAGCTTGCGCTACACGTCGTTGCGACATGTAGTTACATTTTTTTAAAAGGGGCACGTCAGCGACACCGACGGCCACGGTGTAGGGCTTTGCGTCAACGCGTAGGCTGCGTTGTAGCATACGCGTGCGCTTGATGCAGAAGTATAAATCAGCCTTAAGCAATCCAATTTTCGTTCCTCACGAACTCGCATTTCCCCCCTCTGAAGATGAGTTGGTGGGCTCATTTTCATTACATTTGGATTAAAGCAATTGCAAAACTACATAGATAGCATAGATATGGATTATCAGATTCAGACATATTTACACAAGCGAATCCCTCTGTGTTGAGGAAGCTTTTACAAGTTCCAGTTTACATTTATGGAATGACAATTCAGGCTAAAACCATCTGCGGGTATGTCGAGGTACATCTTTTCACACGGGTGCAAGAACTCCCATTTTTGCATCAGTTGGCTTTTGTCCATTTGGTGTGTTCACTAGGGTTGGGTACCGAAACCTGTACCTATGTAAACGGATCAGCATATCAATGTAACCGAATTAGCATATGAATTTCAGTGCTTAATTTTGGTGCCACTGGTGCTGTGACAAGCACGTAATGCAAATCTTGCATTCTAGCTAACAAACAAATGATCAAATCAAATATATCCATGCATTTCAAATATATAAATATGAATTGATGTATACTTTAAACTTTAATTATATTGTTCAATTAAATGATTAAGGATGTTACCGTGGCCCAGTGGGTAGCATGATCACCTCACAGCAAGAAGGTCACTGATTTGAGCCCCGCCTTGGTCGATTGGCAGTTCTGTGTGGAGTTTGCATGTTCTCCCCATGTTCATGTGGGTTTCCTCTGGGTGCTGCGGTTTCCCCCACAGTCCAGGCACCACTTTGGCACCAGTACCATTTTAAAAGTATCGATTTAGCATCGGTACCAAAATAATCTCAAACGATACCCAACCCTAATGTTCACAAAGCTGTTAAGTCTAGATGGAGCCAGCACAAGATGACAACACAGTCCCTTTTCATTGCCACTACTAGTTCTTTGATATCGGTTTGGTGTGTCCTGAGCCTGAGGTTTAAAGGTAATAACACAGTAAATAATGTTCAGCTTTATGCAAAGACCAATTGTTTTATAAATGAACACTGCTCATATATGATAGAAATCAATCAACAGTATTTGTTTCTTTGTGTTTAAAGCTATGCCACCTTCTATGGCTATTTTCATAGCGATATATTGGTAACATAGATTACAGTATATAAAGGTTTCAATTAAATTACTTTTAATTAATATGCTTTTACAAAATTTGTAAAAAGCATGTATATTAAGCTTGGACAGAAAGAACAGCTTGTCTTCTCTCCTCCTCAGGCTTCTCTGAGTGGCCACGCACCCAAAGACCAGGCGTACGCACAGATCCTGGAGCATGTGTACAACCAACTGCGCAACACTCAGTGACCCGAGTGCTTTATGTCTGTGCAATGTGCATTAGTGTTAAGCTGTAGAACTGTTGACTTGGGACCTCCTGCCCTGTGCATTACCGTCTGTGCACTGTTATACTGTATATGAAATGCCTTTGTGGAGGATATATCATATATGCTTCCGTCCAAACTGTTGCCTTTAGGACTGTTAGGTCTGTATCACTGGCTGTGGTTTACGCGATTCTGCCATATCTGTGCTGTGAAATTTGTCTTCCTCTGTGGTAGAAATGTCTCGGTGGGTAGTTACGAAAGAGAAGACGGGTAACTTGTGATCTCTTTTGGCTAGTATTTATGCGTTCGTGTGATTAGATTTGTGCCAATATGGGAACGATGCCTTTTTTTCCTGCTGAATACCTTAAAAATATACACTGGAACAAGAAACGAAATGTGCGTTTGCTTCCTGCAACAATGTTTTTTCAAACTGTATAATTAAAAAACTGTTCATACTCTTACAAGTGAAAGAGACGGAGTACTTTCTTTGAATTTATTTACTTAAAGACGAGTGGACAATAAGATACAAATATTTAGGGTTCGGAATATTTAAGAATAACAATATAATGCAGTTAAATTCGAGACATACAGGAGGAGACTTTAAAACTACAACATACATCAGCCTGCTATTAAGCTAACATGCACAAATCATTAATAAAAAAGGTTGAATGCTTTTGTATGCATATAAAAAAAGAACATAATACTAAAAAGAGCACAACCAGAATGATTTAATTTCATAAAACCATGCCGGTGCCCTCATTCGATTAGACAGAAATAACCCATTTGTTGTTTTCTTAAACTTGTAGTGTTGCAAAGGCACATTTGTACACATGCTTGTACATCTGGTCGCAGCTCATGCCAAATGCTGAAACCAACAAGCCCTTTGTAAATAAAGGAGAAAAAAACTACATATTAGCACAAAAATCATAATTAATATTTTGTTTGGTGTTCTAGATCCATTCTTGCCATCGAAAAGGCACTAAAAGTCTCTTTTTCACATTGAAATAGTGACCACCGCCTGTCTGCATCAGTACATCTACAACAGTCCGGGAAAAGAAAAGACACAGGTGCACTGTGTGCAGACAGGATTTGAGGTCAGGGTGGAGGTCAGATGTGAGGGTGCTCAGAACCGCAATTGATGGTGTGTAAGTCCATGAATTTATGGAGTGCGATGGTACAGTATTTGAAACAAACTGATCTATGGAACACTGAGTTATGAAGAAACTACATCTTCAACCACTTTAAAGCTCTAAAAATACATTACAAAGGGAAAGAGTAAGAGATGTAGCACCATCCCTACATTTCTGGAAGAATTCCTCTTCAATATCAAACACTTTGTGTAAATCAGGCTTTTTGAAATCCCCCCTAAACGCCTAGATGTACACACCTGAAATAATGGGACACTGCCAGCAGCATCAGATGAATAGACTACCGTAAACTGACATCAAGAGGAGAAAGAGAGAGGAAGACTCTATAATTCAGTCTGCCGCGAGAAGACCAACGAGCTATTTGGCTGTGTTTCCTTCAGAAAACAGTATGTAAGTTGTTTATATCTGCTGCCCTTAGTGGGTTGAAAGTTGCAAGGGGGACAAAAAGTACGGCTGTAGTGCAGTAAAACCTATCTATCCGACTAAACACATCCCTTTAGTGTTTAAGCTCAGCTTTACAACCAGATCCAAGGTGCAGTTGAGCATCTAATTTTTTTTTCTTGTAAAAAATATACATAAAAAATGATTAGATGACGAAGAAACTGTAGAAAAACGTTAAAATGACGGAGCGTACAAAGGGACTAAATCCCATGGCTCAGGATTGCTGCAAATTGGGACACTTTGCACACACATCCCTGCAGTGCTAACACAGACACAAGGTGGTTTCTCCTTAAACTGAGGCAGGTCAATGTCGCATCCTGACCAGCAGGGGGCAGTAAGGGGAGCAGTTGAGTCAAAATGCAACTTTTCACAATCCAATAATTGAGAATTTATACTACGATGATTAAGACTAGCCTGTCTACTCTTTAAACGTGGAATAATTTGATCATGATCTACAATAACTTTTTTTTTTCAGCAGCAAAAACAGTACAAGGCATTATCAAAAGATGAAGCGAGTTAGTGTGTCTAAAAATGTAGCTTAAGGACCGAGTTGTACCGTCCGTACATCAGTCAACCGGTCAGTCAGTCAGTCCTGGAATGTGAAAGGTCGTCATTTCCCAAAGTTCCCTCCTTCGAAAATAAATCAATGTGTAAAAAGTGCCAGAGTACAGGTACATTTGGATCAACGGCAACAATGTGGTGAGGATGAAGACCAAGATGACTTCAACAGGCTCCTTTCTCCCTACCTCACTTCCCTCCAGCTTTCTCCCTTTCACTTTTTATTGCTCTTTCTCTCTCTCTCCCTCTGTTCTTCATCGGAGCCCTCTTAGTGTGGCAGAGGAACAATCACCTCCACGTAGTTGAGAGGGAAGAATCCTGATTGGCCACGCAGCATGCCTTCATACCAGTTTTCATCGATCTGATTGGTCAGAGTGATGATGTCACCCTCGTGGAAGCCCAGCTCGCCTTCGTTCTCCGGCTCGAAGTCATAGAGAGCCTTACAGCATGCCTGCTCTGCTGCTGAGTAGAGATATAGAGGAGAAATTATGAGAAAGAGATAGTGAGGAGAGATTTGGGGAACAAGGGATGTTAGTATACATAATATTTCAAAAGACAAAATAACATTACTAAAATTTTGGTCCAGGGTGTATTTTTAAGGCTTGGTTGTGTTTCTAAGATGCAAAGCAATGAGTGCTCATGCTTTATTTGTAAAAAAAAAAAAAAAAAAAAACATTATTTTTTCATTTATCTTTAAATATACTGTATCTCTGCAAATATGAAAATGACTGTTATATTTCCTAGTTCCTCGGAAAGGCCTGCTCTCAAGAGGCTCTGATTGGTCAGCTAACATAATTTGCTGTGATTCACAGATCAGTTTCCTGTCAGCAGGAAAAACGTCACACACCAACAAGAGTAGCTGTATCAGTGTGAGCCTAAATCTGACAGAAAATAAAAAAGGACACAGCTGAACTTCATGCCTGCTCTCTAAAATAAAATCTGAAAAGTGTCTTTCATATATATTGGGGTTATAAGCATGTGTAAGTAATATGAAACGTTCACATATACTTTGCAAGTTAATTATTTGAGATGTAGAAGAGACACTGCACATGCTGCTAAAGATTGTGGGTGTTTGTAGCGGTTTGACTGATAAATATTCATTTGTAGCTAAATTGTAACAGTGCCAAACAGCATTGTTTTACATCCTTGCTACAACATACCGTTAACGCTAGACACTATGCATGTGACAGATCAATTTTAACAAATAAAAACACTTGCAGGTTGTGGTTCACAATCCACAGCTTCGTCTATTATACCGCTTCTCTTTGAGAAGTTTTAACTGAATCCAGCACTGAACTGAGAGAGACTCTGGAAGCTCTCCTTTGTCAAATGTTAGCTGTATATATATTTTATTATTCTCTAGAACATAATTAAAACTAATTTAATCACTTCTCTCTTTCTGTCGTGTCCTTTGGAAATAGCAGCGTTTGGCAGCATTTTAGCTTTCTTTGCTATAACATTACAGCCCCTCTGGCCACACCCCTTCACTGATCGGGGTGTATGGGTGTAATCTGAAGGGTTTATAATCTCATTAACCCAGATGTATTTGTTGTAGTCCCCAAACTTCATTCTCTGTCGACTTTGCTAAGCTAACTCTGTAAAAGCCAGTGTCTCTTTTTGCATTGAACTTTGAGCGTATTACACTCTGAAATGTTGTTTATGTTCACACAGCTGTATTACACATCAACTAAAGTTTAAAATATGATATTGTTGTGGACCACCCCTTTAAACCAATATCTGACTACACATAATGAGACAAGGTGTACTCTAAAATGTCACAATCAGTTGGTGTATACACACCCAAAATTAATTTTAGGGAATATGCACAGTTCGAATGAAAAATATTTTTATTACAGTTTCGAAAAGCCATTAAAAAACTTCACAGTAAGGTTTTGAAAAACGTTACATTTACTGTTACTTAAATATATAAACAGCCAGCAATTGAAATAAAGCTGAAATCAAATGTAAATATTAGATGAAAAACCTAAAAACTCTAAAATAATTAAAACGATGCATTACTAACTAACTAAAATAAACTATTAAAATACAATAATTATAGTAAAAATAGTAAATAAATTACTAAAAATCACTAAGAATAATTAATAAAAAATTAAAAAGAACAACATCACTCAAACAAAAAATACTTTAAAAATAAAATACAACTTAATTTAAAATGAACATCACTAATTTAAACAAATAACACTGAACAACATCTTGATTTATAGCTGTAAAGCAGAGCTTCCTGCCAATAAAACCTTTCCCAGGCCAATCTGTCAAACTAAAGTCATGCCCCTGGGTGAGCAGTGCCATAAACGTGTTAGTGTTAACACACATTTTAATCCCACCACAATAGCCTGGGTTAAGACTCAGGTATACTTCTTTTTCCGCATTCCACTCCATCTCTCACACAACCATGTTTGCACAGCTTTCACTCATTTTACTACTAAAAAGATGTGCAGTACCACTGTGAGGACTTGTTCATTTGCAAGTGCACTGTTCACACAGTCAAACCAGTCTGTATGTGCATGGTGTGCACAGAAAACATGGAAAGACGTGGAATACAGGCAGCTGAAGTATACACTGGGCTTTACTTTGAGGCACTCTGTGTTAGTAAGAAGTCAGGTGCAAAAGCCTGGGTCACGGGACAGAAGACCTCCAGTTTCAGTTTTTAGCAGGGATTCACACTGTTAGGTGGAGCAACACTCTGTGCTTTAGGCCAACAAACATGCACTCATTTGTACATACACACAGACACAATGATCCTCACACAGTCTTCCTCTCACACATGCAAACTTTGCTATGCATCTTCACTAGGACACTAGTATGTAAGCTGCAGTTCACTTTTTAACAGTGTTATGAACTAGTACCTAATAGAGAGATGAATTTCCATGTTTCATACCAATACAGCAAACACTCGTTCCAAATGATATTTATGGGAAGTATCTCAAGTAAACGACTGATGAACTGATAGTCAGGCTTATGACGGTATAAAATGTTTTTGCTATGATTAATTGGTGAAGCTTTTATAACGCTATATGGTATTACCATGATTTTAAACCAAGCTGCAAAAAGGTTACTTTAACAGGTATAATAACATACTTTTATTGCTTTACTGTATATACATGTTTACAGTAAACAAATTAAATAAATTGCAAAAGGATTATAAAGTACAGTAGGCAACACTTATAATAAAGTCTCATTAGTAAATGTTAGTGGATGGATTCAAACTAAACAGTAAGAAGAGACAGATTTGTTAGCGTTACTATGCTATTATTAGTTTAAAAATACAACCGAGTTGTATTACTTATTAACTACATTCAATATAAAGATTACGACTATGTAGTGTCATTAGGCATTACCTAAGAAATGAACGTCACCTAAAATTAATAAAAGCTTTTGTAGCGTTCTTCATGAGTTTAGTTCAGGGAGCGGTACCTCAATAACGTAATCTACAAACCATATTGTGCGTGTTAATTATTACTCTGTAATAATTATTACTTATCTGCAAATGTCTAGAATTGTGTTGAAGCAGGTTACAGTGCCTATAGAAAATCATCATACCCCTTTGAAATAATGACTTTATTTGCCAAACAGCCTGAAATCAAATCACATTCCAAAATGACTTTTCCAGCCTTTGAAATGTTTTTGTAGCCTTCGCTTTATCTGTGGCTTTCTACAGCTCTAGGTCTTGTCATGTGAGTAAATGTATAGATTTTCACAGGGTATGATGATTTAGCACTGTCTATAAAAGTTTTATATGCTAAATATTTAAATCACTTTTTGTTTCTCTTGTTTTAATGCTCACAATTTTGTATTTGTTGTACCTGGTGTCGTAACTTTTAAATGTAAAATATTACACAATTTAATTAGTTTTAAATAGTGAGTTAATTGTATGCGACATTCTACATGCAAAAACAGATTTTTTGAGATTAACTAAAGACTAAGCGGAAAATAGATTCAAAATACTTGACATGAGCATGACATCTGGAAAAAATAATCCTATTTTTATTGAATCAATTACAAAACCTTCTAACATTCAATATGGCATTGATTTATTGATTCTAAATCTAGAAAATAACAGGGTTCCCACACTTCCCAGATCTGAACAGCAAATTTAAAGGCTTTTAAAAGCACCTTTTTAATTCATACCCCAACATATGTAGTGGCATAATAGTTCTTACTGTACTTAACATTTCACTTACACTTAATATTTACATTAAAAAAGGGCATTTTTCAAAAACTTAATAAAAAATTGGTTAAATTCAATACTGCTAATATTTAAATGCAGTTTCTGAAATAATGATAAGATGTGTATTATTTGTCAGTGTTATTTTACAAGATTTAGATTCATTCATTCATTTTTTTTCATCAACTTATCCAGCACGTTTTTATGCAGCAGATGCCACACACATACACTACAGACAATTTACCCTTGGGAGGAAACCAGAGCACCCGGAGGACACCCATGTAAACGCGGGAAGAACATGCAAACTCCACACAGAAATGCCAACTGACCCAGCTGAGGCTCGAACCTGCGACCTTCTTGCTGTGAGGCGACAGCACTACCTACTGCACCACCGGGTTGCCAGATTTAAATTTAAGATCTTTAATTTAACGATTTCTCCTTTTTTCATTCTGTTTTCGACAATTGAGTACAACTGTTAAAAAAAGCATAATTAAATTGAATTTAAAATTTATTGAATCATTTTTAAGGATCTGTGTATGTTTTTAAGTTCTTTCCAGACCTTTAATCCATATGCCTGAAATTCAAGAACTTTCAAGAAGCGTGAGAACCCTGAAATAAGCAGTTATGTACATGCCTACTTCCTGTATTTTTATGCACCTTCTCGTTATCTTTTTTCCACAACCCAAGCAAACAAACACACACACACACACATTTTCCCATGCAAACACATACGGAACACACTCTTGACTTTCTGACTCACGCAATCTGGGTTTCCTTGTGGTTATTCTGCCAAACTGGTGGTATGACTCTGATGACGTAATGGGAAGAGAACACAGAACAGGGTCACTGGCTGACGAAGAGAGCAGCTGACAGCTGTCCATTTGGCCTGTCTATCCCGACACACACATAGTCGGTCTCATCACACCCTGCCACCGGGCCGTAGACACAGAGCACAATGTGCCTTTCTTACACCAGTCTAAAGTCCGAGGCACTTCCTCGATGTAATGAAGATCATTTATCCTCATACTGACAGCACAATAGGAAACTGTGTATTTTATGACTGCTCTTACCTGCATTGCGCATCGGTGGAGCAGATGATGGGGTGTAGCCACCGTTTGACTGTTCGTTGCTTTCTCCAAAGTCGATTACAGGCTTGGGTTTGGGAATGTACTCTTTACGAGGACGTGTCTGTGCATCTTTCATCCTGGATAGTCAAACAGGAAACATTTATCAATAAACTTCAGTTGGTGCAAAATGCAGCTTCCAGAGTTCTTACCAGGTCTAGAAAATTATCATATCACCCTAATTTTATCCTCCTTACATTGGCTGCCTGTTAATTATTGCTTCTTCCCTATAAAGCTTTAAATAATCTAGCTCCTGTTTATCTAACCAACCTTCTGTCTCGCTACAACCCAACCTGCTCTATAAGATCTCAAAGCTCAGGGATTTTGGTAGTATCTAGAATAGCAAAATCTACTAAAGAAGGTCGAGCCTTCACATTTATGGCTGCTGAACTCTGGAATAGCCTTCCTGATAATGTCCGAGGCTCAGACACACTCACTCAGTTCAAAACTAGATTAAAGTCCTATCTTTTTAGTAAAGCATACACACAATGCATCACATAACAGTATGATTATTAACAGGGCTTGAAAAACCACCTGTAGGACAAACTCCTCCCATCTTAATGCACCCGATATTTTGTTAGAAGCATTTGTATGCTTTACATGTTTATTTGCAGTGAAAATTACACCACAGTGAACTGAACTTAAACTCTGAAAACGGGACTGACAATTTCAATTTACTAGAACTTCTATGTTAAGCTGCTTTGACACAATCTACATTGTAAAAGTGCTATAGAAATAAACATAAACTGAATTATTGCATCTTCTCGATTCCAGGACAAACACATGCTATGTAAAGACACATGCTTTCTCACACACACACACACACCTGTCTCTGAGTTTGTCAGAGAGTTCATCGAGAATCTGAACAGCCTGTCTGTGGTACTGCAGCTGAGACTCAACCAGTGAAGACAGCTGGCTCACCTGCTCAATCTGCACACACACAGTAAATATAGAAACACAAACTTATTTTTTACTCATGTACATTAACATGAAAAGTGGAAATGTAATAAACGTAACGTGAAAATATAACACTGGAAAACAACCGTTTAAACAAATAACTTAGTTAATGAGTAATTTGTGAAGCCTTGAGTCAATAGGGTCTATGCAGAAGTATGCGGAAGGTCTTTTAATTTGTCAGTAACCTGGGTCAAGTGCTTCCAGCGAACTGTACGCTATTACAAAATCGGCGCATTAAAGGTCTGTTTTTTTTTTAAATATACAATCTTTACCTAATTGATATATGTTATAAAGTAGGTCTCAGAATGTACAAGAGGCACTGCATTAAATAAATTTTTTTGCACCATGGGTCAGTGCATCTTTTGGACATTGGATTTTCATTTTAGAAACCGATATTGAAAAACGAAAAATTAACCGTTTTTTGATTTTCGTTTTAAAATTTAAAGACGAAAATTGAAATACGAGGTGTTTTTCTTTTTCATGGTGAAAAATTGAAAAGAAAAATTAAAAAAACATTTTTCATTTTCATTTAATTTTTTCGTTTTTTAAATGGCGTGTGCGTGTAAATGGCTTTTCATCTTGTTTACGCTTGAACAACTAAATAAATGCTGTAGTCTATTTAACTGATTATATTACAACATCAATGCTGTGAAATGAACAGTAAAAAAATTAAAATAAAAAGTCACATTAACCGTTCACCAGAAGTTTATCAGTATGGGAAGAAACACTAACTCTGCATTTATACTATAAACTACTAAATCTACACTACTAGCTTTTAATACAAAAATATTTTCTATGGTTTAAAACCAAACCATCCATCATTTTCAGTGTTTTACTTTAAATGTATCACTGGAGTTCAAAATAGCACCTCCATAAACTTCAATTTACAATGTTTATTCTGTCATTAAGTTTTTGCCATTTTGCACCAGAGCAATTATGGACTATGTATGTGAAATTTGAAATAAAATGTCAAAACATAAATTCACACAGAAAGTATATATAAATATTATAATGAAACAACTGTTTATATTTTCCAAAACAACTCACAAGAGAGTTATGGGGTCAGAAAAATATCAATCTGTAAACATTTTTTAGATTTTAAATGAGGAAAAGAAGCATCTGTTATGGATGTAACCAAAAAGTATGCAAATGTACAGTATACATAACACTTTGTAAAATTTGGTAAATTAAACTGCACAACCCTAAAGAAATGATGCTAATCAAATGGAAAAGAGATTACTTACTATGAAACAAAAATGATTGATGTTATGTTTTTGCATTTATAGGGAAATAGCTTCATTATGGATGCAACACCTCTCCGTTTTTGAATGTGACAGATGTGAAATTGCCACTTGTGTGACTTTAGTCAATCAAACATAATTGTTTGACAAATTTACAGAGACATTTTTGAGTATTTTTACAGTACTGTAAAACAGTGGTTCCCAAAGTGGGGTCGGGACCCCCTAGGAAGTCATAGTGCCGATGTGGGTGTCACTTGGTGATTTAAAAAAGTTAAACAAACTTGATTGTACTATTAAATTTGCCATAGATTATCCATAACCTACAGAAGATAAAAAGAGTACTTACTAGTTACATACTTTCAATTTTTGCGACCCCTGGGATGATAACATTATTGTAATATTTAATATTAATAGCGTCAGTTGCAGCAGACTGATTTTACAGCACCATGTTAAACTTTGACACCCTTATGGCACTAATGTACATTAAAATTAAACGTTTAAAAAAAAAAAAGATTATAAAATCTACACCACTTAAAATAGAACATAATCTTCAAGTGTCTCCATAATTAAACCAAGAATAGTGTTGTGTAGTAAACATTGTGCCCACCAGTCTCATTATATGACGTTAACATTAAATTAAACAAATGAATAAATAACAAAAAAATAATATGATTGTTAGATTGTTGCACTTTTTATGTTGGCAATATGCTTTATATAGGCCATTTGGTGTGTATGTGTGTGCAACATTGTGTGCAATGCTTGTATGTTTATCACTACCTCTGAGGTTAGTGGGGGTCAAGTTACTGAAATTATTATTTTGGGGGTCACGGGCTGAAAAGTTTGGGAACCCCCGCTGTAAAATACAAGCCTACACGAAAAACCATTAAGGGGTTCACTTTTTTGGTGAAAACTATTTATTTTTTTATGGCAAGGTTGACTTTGAATGAAATTGCTCTCCAACAGATGGCGCTCTATCATCTTTAAACATTCAATAAACACTACAGCTTAGAAGAAAGAGGATTTTTTTGGCTGCTCTTCAGTTTTATTGGATTACCTGTCGTGACCCCGCTGATGGACTAGTCAAACATAAAAGAAAAACATTCATCTTTAATACTGCTCATTCTAAAGTGACAGCCTTTGACAGATATCTTAACTGAGAGCTATAGCTGAGTAGATACAAAATCAGTAAGGCAAGGTGTTAAAAGACAAACACTGAATTATTCAGCGCTTCTAATAGGATTAGCACAACCCCTAGGGAACACAAAAGCACAAAAAACACACCAACTTAAGCACCAAGCTGTCAGACGGTAAATCCTTACATCGGTTTCCAGAAGGTTGTACATGCTGATCTCAGCCACCTCCTTAGATTCATGAAACTTCTCCAGCGCTTGCCTGAGCTCTTCATCTGGAATTTTCCCCTGACGTTTCTTCTTATAGTCATAATCCAGCCTGCGTCCTTCAAGCTTTTTCAAATGGTGCTGAGAAGGAGGGAAAATCTTCATTTCAATGCAAGTGGTGTAGAATAGACCACATTAAAAATAGCAATAGTTATTAATAGCAATAGACAACTTTCCTTTTAACTCAACTAGCCCAAATCAGGATAATTATTTTTAATGAATTGATGTTTCTGTGTTATTGAAAATTGAGGCAATCAAAACATAAATATTCCAAAAAAGGTCATTATTTATCATTTGTAATCTAATTGGTTTATCATGTAAAGTCATGACATCTCATCACTTCAATGTAGGCATGAGGCAGTTTTTATAATGGCTAAGATAATTTGTTATACCATTCGTACAATATATGTAAGTTTTTTTTATGTGTTTTTTAGGGCGTTAGTAGTGGTGTAACGCATCACAAATCTCCTGGTTCGGATCACACTATGGTTAGAGTCACGAATCAGACCATTTTTCGAATCAGAAAAAAAGAGATTGGACAAATGTCATTTGTTTTCCATTTATACAAAAATATTACTGCAAAAACCATTGGTTTAACCACAGAACTTAAATATCAAGAAAGAACCTGCTGCAAAAAAAGGAAAATATTCAGTACGAAAATGATCTTGAACAACAAAACATATTTATTTTCAATTAATTGTTCAACAATTCACATATAAAACTTCATCTTTCATTATAGGTTATAAACATTTTTGAAAAACTATTCAGTGACATCATTTTGATGGTTGTTTTTCGCCACCCATTGGTTACACAATGATTTTAACCTTTACCGTGTTTATTTCTGAACTATAAACTGTTATCCCAGTACTTCTGTGTTATTTAATTGTTTGTTACTAACTGAAAAAGTGTAAAAACTGAATCTCTCTCAATCAAATGCAGATTTGAATGTAGCACTTCGAAGGATTAATAAATATATGCAAATCACCATCATTTATAATTCATGCTGGGGGGGTTTGAACTGAGATCACAATCTTTTTAATGTTTAAATGTGCCGCTTTACACTGAATGGATTATTGCAGGCTAAACAAGCAGTGATAGCAAAACATCTTTAATTAATATCTGGAGAAAGCATTTTGGTCCCACCACAATTTCTTCCGTCATCATATTTTACAGACATGCCAAAATCCTTTTATACACATGATTTGAATGACGCGGGAGGTGATCTCTCTGCAATTATTATAAATGTTAGATTAACCTACAAGTTCAAAAAAAGTTATTAATCCGTGTGCATTCCGAACTGTGGGTTGTGATCCGTACAGATCATGGATAAACCGTGATCCGTAACACCCCTAGGCGACAATATCTCCAGCAGAAAAGGAACATTCTCATCAAAAGCTACTGGTCCCCACAATTTAGCAATCATTTGAAAAACAAAAATCGCTTATGAACCAACATATAAACATGCTATAGACCTGAACAGGGCAGAGGCTTACTTTGCATCCAAATAATTGAAAGATATATTAAGATGCAGAAGTCAAGGATTTATTTTAATTATTTAGTCTGACATGTTTACGGTCACAAAATAGTTTCTTAAAAAATAAAATAAGAGTTTAATGGGGTAAAAGTAGTTGTTTTTTACCCGGACATTTAAAAAGAAAATATTTTAAAGCAGTGATCAGAATACCGTGAAACGGTGATGTTTAACCAAGATTATTATACCGTCACAATCTTATACCGAACCATGCCTACTTCAATGTCACTCAATTAATAAGTATTTGTTTAAAGACACCTTTTATTTATTAAATAGTTTTATTTATTTGGCATTTTTTAATATAGGAAATGTTAGATTGAAATTGTGATTTCAATAAAGGAACAGAAACCTCTTGAGATTAGCCTTATGCGAGTCCAACAGAAAACGAAAGCAAACCTGTATCTCTCTCAAGTCCTTGTCACACAGGCCTTGTAAAGGGTCGATGAAGTTCTGTTTGACATCAATGTCCAAAGAATCCTTCACCTCTGCTAGTCTCTTCATACTTTCCCCAACTTCCATTAGAGCACCACCTACGGACAAATACAGTATGTGCTTGTTTTGAACATTTGGCAAGCCGGAGGATTGCAAAATAAATCAGGAGGTTATATAAGGTTTTAAAAGCTGCACTGACTTGTTTTTTTTAAACCTACCAAAGTTTGTTTCTTCTCCGAGTTCTCTGCCATATTTTCCCATACATTCTCCCAGCAGCCCCTCAGCCTGTGGATAACCTGGACTTTTCACCTGCCCTCTGATCTTAGACATAGTGTTTAACATAGAAAGCTTTGCACGAGATGCTGTAAGACAGTTGACAAATGAACAGAAATAAATTAAAAGACTTAGAAAGAGATTTAACATGATGAATTGTGCAAATTTTGTCAAAAGAAAAAAAGTATATATATTTTAAGTTAAGCTAATGGCTATGAACTTACCAGGATTGGGCTGCAGGTACTCTGACGTTTTAGAGATCACTTCTACCACAGCTTTATTTGTCACATCTACTTTCTACAGAAACACAGAGGGGAGGTCACTGTACTGAAAACACACATGTACACCACTACAGGCAAAACACAATTACCAACAGATAATAAAATGATCCTATAACTTCTTTTACATCTATGATAAGAACAGATTTTAACATTTAAAACTTATTAACATCATAAGAAACAGTGTGGAACGATTCTTGATTCTGATATGAAATATAGTTGAGACCGTGTCTATTTATAATATAGTGACTCTGGTACCACAGAGGTGTCATTCTTTTCACATATGAATATATATAACAGTATTAAAACAGTAGCTGTTTTAAAAGGAGACTGTAAAGTCAGTTGGCCATTTTTTTGCCAAATAAACCTGGCATTTATTATGCTAAAATGTTATTTATTTAGCAAAAATTATCAGATGGCGGTACTTTATTCCTTATTTATTTAGGAGTTTGTGTATTGAATATCCCCACTCATTATTAATCATAACACTGCTCTTTTAATAACCTTTATTTTAGAGATCGGGTTAATACTTGGTTAAAATACTTGTACTTGTAATGTAAACGACGATACCATGCATCGATACCACTTAACAGTATTTCACTACATGGATGTGATTGGTTGTCCTTCCTGACTTCATTATATTCATAGATTAGATCTTATAAACAATCCATTTATAAAATACATTATTTACGAATCTATAGGCTACTGAAAAATAAACCGCATATGCAATATGATCCTTGGTTATGTAATGTGTGAAGTCGTGGATGCGTGTTAGTGCAGGGATAACTTTTCCTTTAAATGTCAACGCTGAACCGGTAATCGATTCAGAGTTGTCAACAATGTGTGTATATTTTTGGCTTGGAATAGCTTTCTGTTAAAGATTTTTGTGCTCATCCTTGCTACAGGCAAAAAAGAAAATAAAACCTCCTTTCAAATTAATTGCACTTTCATTAAAACCAAATCTAAAAAGTATCGGAATTGGTACTTATTATCGGCGAGTACACAAATTAAGATATTCCTACTGGAATCGGTTTGTAAAAATGTGGTATTTATTGGTTCATTTATTAGCCAATATTACAATCAACTACTTACTAAAATACTTCTACACAGAGAAACCAAAATAAGAGGTGATGTATAACGTTGACACGTAAAGGGAAAAACTAGGACGTCCACAGACATTCCTGATGGTGAACTTTCATTACAATGATTATGTCTGAATAATTCTTGGCTTTACTTCATCTAAAAGGTGTCAACACTGGTGAAACAGTGTTAATATGTTATTGTGGATTAAGATAAATGAATTGGGGATAAAATATATTATAAGTGACTATTTTAAAGGAGTAGAAAAACATTTTTAAATCATATAATTGAATTAGGAAGAAAACGCTCTAAAAGGTTGTGCATTTCACTATTCATGTACACCAACTATGGTATCAGGGCTCGAAATTAACTTTTTTACTTGGTAGCACCAGTGCTCCCAACTTAAAATATTTAGGAGCACCAAAAAATTTTTAGGAGCACCAGAACAAATTTAGGAGCACCCACCAAAAATGAATGAGCACCACTGCAAATTGTTTTTTAAGGGATTTATTGTATTTTAAAACAACATTAATAGGACTGACAAAAACCAGAAACAACTATCTAACTAATGCTGCGAAGACATTGATATTTGTGTGCAATAATTCAAAAATGAATGTCTAATAATTAGGCCATAGAATTAATGAATTAATATTAATGATGATAAAAAATGACATTAATAGTAATGAATTCCATTTCTCATTATGATACTGCCTTGAATGTGCATGAATGTAGGTTATCTGTTATAAAAAGTCTGTTACTTTATGAAAAATAATTGAATAGTTTGCATCAAACAAAAATGAAGCATTGCAGTAAGAAATATTTATTTTGTACTGCTGTTTTTTTATGCTTGTCAATTTAATAAATAATTTTTCTGCTACAAAACAAACAAAAGATTATAATAAATCATTCAATTCAATGATGAAAGCTGCAAAGCAGTCATCAGTAAATAAATAAAAAAATAATATACACCTCAAGAAAGAACAGACAAAAAAAAGGAAGTAAAGTCTCACTTCTATCACTCTTTAAAAGTTTTGGTTACAGTTTGCGTCAATTTAAAGGTTCAGTATGAGATGATCTTCATTTTTCTGTGTTAGTGGAAAAGCAGACGAGTCAGCCGACTCAATTTATGAGCAGGCAGAGCAGGATTCTTGCGCTAACCATCGGCGCAATAGCGGTCTTTGTTATGAGCCGGAGTTTCAGTGTAAACTTAGTAAAGGCGAGCTTCTTTGGCGATGATATGTACAGTATTAGATTTGACTTTTAGCGGACATTTGCGCTAAACACGCAGTGAATGCAACGCATGGAGATTCGGGCACCTTCTCCAAGAAGCGCGTACTCGATTGATCTCAGCTGGCGGATCATTATTCACCACGTGACACGTCATGATCGCTTTTATCTGCGCCTCAACTTTAGGTGGGGTTTTCAAACCTGTGTGCTTTAAGTTTTTACTCTTCAGCCGTTTGCATTTCCCGTGGTCATAAAAGCTCCTTCCCTGTCATCTGACAGCGGAATACCTTGAGTGAATGACAGCTAATATGAACCAATATAGCGGCAGGGAAGAGCGATTCAGCCCGTTTTTGCAAAAAATCAAAACAGGTCGCACTACAACCATTATCTGCAGTCGCACTAATGCGCCCAAATATATTATGAGGTCGCATAGATATATTTTCTGGCGCATATGCTACCAAAATGCTACGAAAATGCAATTTCGAGCCCTGGGTATGTTTGATTCATTCTCAGTTAAGTTTAATGTGTATCATATTAAAACAGTGTTTTTAAGACACGATTACATCCCTTAGGTAAAAGGGCCAGTTCACCCCAAACTGAATTTTTTTTTACTTATCTTTTACTAGTCACAAACCTGTTTGACTTTCTTTCTTTTGTTGAACACAAAATAAGATATTTTTTCAAATTCTGTAAACCTGTAACTATCAACTTCCACAGTATTTGTTATTTTACTATGGAGAACAAGGGTTATGTTTGACATCTTCCAAAATAACTTAATTTATGTTCAAAAGATTAATTAGATTATTCAGAAACTTAGGTTTGAAAGCACTTGAGGGTTGGTAAAATTTTCATTTGTGGTAAACAATCCCTTTAGGAGGATAGTATAATGAAAATTAGATTTCAGAGTAAGACACTGCAAAGCATAAACACTTCAGATAATTGTAAAAATAACACCACTTTCACTTTGTAAAGGAAAGAAACCTTCCAGGAAAAACAGGTGGTGTATTCATCTCACTGATGAATGTGTGGGATAAAGGTGAAGTCTTTGAATCGCTTAATGCATTTAAATCAATGTTTTTAGAAAGACTGTTGGCCACAGTGTGGGAAAATACTCTCCACGTACTCTCTCCAGGTCCTTGAACTCCTCGTCCAGTTTAGTTCCCTCAGCGCCACCGACCTTTTCACTCACCATCTGTCACAAACAAAGAGAGAAGCCATTTAAAAAACAGTATGACTAACAGTAGTAAAATGAAAGTAAAATAGGCAACGCAAGTGAAAAAAAGCTTGCATTATTAAAATATTATTAAATTATTAAAAAAAATTGTTTTGGAAAGAGGCTCATTTTAAAAGTCATTGACACTGAAGGATTTGTTAAGACTGACTCAGATCACGACCTTAGTCTCATTTTCATGATCTCATGTTGTGGTATTAAAGGAACACTGCATTTTTTTCATAAATAGGCTCAT
Organism: Danio rerio; assembly: GCF_052040795.2. Taxonomy (NCBI): domain Eukaryota; kingdom Metazoa; phylum Chordata; class Actinopteri; order Cypriniformes; family Danionidae; genus Danio; species Danio rerio. The sequence goes on from NC_141028.1 coordinate 20,723,940, forward strand.
TTTAAAAGTCACTTAGAGTTTTACAATTTTCGAATCCATTCAGCTGTTCTCAGGGTCTGCTGGGAGCTCTTTTAGCTTAGCTTAGCATCATTCATTTGATTTAGACTATTAGCAACTTTTATCATGGTTGCAGCAGGCACAATGATATTAAGCAGAACAGTTTTCTAGATATCTATCTGGAGACTATTGTCAAGCTAGTTCCTAGCCATATCGACCTAGAAAACAGCAACTTTTAATTTTCTCTATGTATTATACACACAACGTAACTACAGAATAGGGCTGGGTGATTAATTAAAAAAGTAATTGAAATTGATATTCAGAACCTATAATTGATCTAAATCTTCAGTCAATTTTCAGTCACATGACGATGTTCTGTTTATCCTTGGTTCAGCCTTCAAGCAGTTGCATAAACCTCGCTGTGGCTAACACTGATGCTGATGCACACCTCTCAAAATATGTAACTACAAATTGCGATGACACGTAGGTCAAGCTCTGTGATTGGTCGGCTTAATATCGGTGATGAGCGTGGGTAGAGCAGCAAGCTTGTTGGAGCAAGTGTTTACAAGTGTGGTGGTAAGGCTGATCTATACTTCTGCAGCCACTTTGCAGCCGCATCTGATCTCTGCTCAAGTTGGACGATGGACCCATTCTTGAGCTTTACTTTGCACTACATTGATGATGATTAAAAGTTGTGCCAGAGATGCCTTGAGACGGCATATTTTCCATTACATTAAAATGATTATTTCCATTAAAATATTTGTTTACAGAAAATGAAAAGAAATGCACTGTTTAAATATTATTTACTGGTTGTACAAGTTTTTTTTTTTTTTGAAGAAGAAGACTTTTTTTTATAATTATTTTTTAGGGGTTTTTCACCTTTATTTTTTGATAGACAGGAAAGCATGGGGAGCAGAGAGAGGGGAAGGATCGGCATAGGACCACAAGGTGGAATCGAACCCGGGTCGCCGCGAGCACCGGAGTGCATGTGTCGACGCACTAACCACTACACCACTGGCGCTGACGCTTATTTTCTACTTTAAATATGAAAAATATTGAAAATAATTTATTTTTGTCCCAAAAGTGCAAGCTTTTTATTTTTTTTAAGACTTTTGGTTTTAGGCAATCTGTGTTTTAAATTCAGTTGCTCAATGTTGCTGTTCAATAAATAATCATGGATAGTAGATAGTAACACACCCTTCATTCAAAACTCTCTCTCTTGTAATATGTGAGCATATTTATTGTAGAAAACATGTCCGTGAACTGTGAGGGCAAAAACATAAAATAAATGAATAAAATAAATGTTTAATAATCAAGTTTAAATGTTCAGTTAATTGAGATTTCGATTTGAGGCCAAAACGCTCAGCCCTACTCCAGAAGATTCAATCTTTAAATAGGAAAATTATCAAAACTAGTTTTTGAATTGAGCGAGATGCTAATGGTCTCATCTGATTCAATGATATATGCTAAGCTAAATGTCCTATCTCCAAAAAAAAGTGCAGCATTCCTTTAAAACCGCATGAAATTAGGAAGAAAAAAGACGAGACAGGCAAGGTAATGATAAGAAACAGTTTGACAAATGCTTCAGTGACTGAACTCAATGAATCTGTCAGATTAGGTACTAAATCTGTAAAACAATATTAATACTCACTCAATGTTTATATGACTGCAAACAAAAAAAAGACATTTGAAATGTCGATAAAACTGATTTAAGAATGAAAGAAACTCTGTCTCTATAAAATAAAAACACAGTACATGACTCTACACATCTATTTTTAGAAATGTCAATGATTATGCAAGTCACTGACAATGTCCCTGAATGTCAGTGAGAGAAAACACTAAGGGTGTTATATAAAAAGAAAACTCAGTGGTGCCAGAACATTTGCTTTTCACAACTACAAAACATACACCGCAACAACAGGAGTAACTTTGACCAAAGGCAAGATCAAACATGTCAAACCCTAAATCAGCAACTGTATATCTACGCGAGAGATGTCATTGTCACGTCCATTTCTGTTATCTTCACAATTTCTAAGCTATACAGAACATTTCTGAATCTCACAAGGCACTCATTTTAGTGCTGTACACATGCAAATCCAATTAGCCCTCCCCTCAGCTCACTTCTCTCATGCTCACTTGGGAGGACTCATTTTTCCTTCTACAGTTCCATAGCAATCATTCATTGTTAAAACTTTAAAAGGCCCAATATATTCAGTAAACAATTGTAAATATCATACAGCACATCATGCATTACTTGGATACACCAAAACACCACATAGACAACAAAAAAGCTCTGTGTAAACCTGCGTCTGTCACAACAGTTGTTATTCTCAGAACTCAGGAACACATGCTCATCCCGCAGAGTCTTTATGACCTGAACATACAACAGAGAAGCAAAGACAGTGATCGTGCAACTGCTGAAGCTGCCACATGCTAACTCAGCCCTCACTGACATATGTTGCTCATTTCATTGCATTTCTTGACCCAAACTGGAGGAAGTGTATAGTTCAACATGGAAAGCCCTGGATGTTTTTCATACCACGTCATATAAAAAAATAATCACAAACACATGTCATTTTACAGTGGTTTTGTCAGCTACTTTGTCAGTCTACTCAAATTGACTTGCTTAACTGTTGTAGATTATCCACGCTGAGGGCATGATTCATTAATTTGATAAAAAGCACCTTCAGGACAAACACTAATTAAATGTTCCTGCTTTGGTCAAAAAACCCAAAATTGCTGTTTTATACTGTAATTTTTGCTGTTGTACAAGCTAGTACATGTTGGTACTTCTTTTTCATCAATTGGTAGAAGTCACGTGGAAGTTGTTGATGCTTATATGGCCGTGGCTCATATTGTGTGAAAAGAATTTACAAGTTGAGTAGCACATAAGCGCCAGGTAATTGGGCTTTGTTGGTGCAGCTAATTAATTTGGTGTGTTCCACACATCGTCCCTCATCGGGTTAACACTGAATTGCATTGATTTGATTTAGCATGTCAAATCAGCATTGGCCAGTCGGCTGAAGAGATCGCTCTGATTGGTTATTCAGCACTGAATCAGATTGTGAGTGATGTAGTGAAGTGACGCAGCAAGTAAACAATTCAAGTGAAACGGAACCACAAACAGTTCGGCTGTAATTTCGCTATATTTCTCAAAAACTTGCAAATGGGCGACAACATTGATATCATTATTTACTGAGCGAACACCATTTTCAATAACAATAAAAAAAAGTTAGTATGAAGTTTTGGTATGAAGCGCTATAGTCTTTTTAAAATGTGGCTTCTGAGTTCGTGCCTTAGAAGTGTAAGTTTGTCATTTCCAATGGATGCTCCAAGTGCACACGCTTGCTACTTCTAGTCAGAATAACAACACAAGCAAAAAGAAGTGAGAAGATTGTAAATAAAAAAAGATGTAAGGATTTTGCCAGAGTGGCTTTTTGGTTTCTTTTCTTGTGCATCCCAGCCACTAGCACCCCATCTGAATTTTTTTTTTTAGCATAGGGGTGATATCATTCAACTTCACAATTTTTAATATTGCATTATACAATTGAATAATGATTGCTGGTTCCTTTATTTGAAAGCTCATATTTGATTATCATAATTTGTCTTGTTGAAATGGTTTGAGGTTTACTGTATCATCATTATTCACACCGTAAAGTTTGCTTAGATCAGTATTTACGCTTTTCCATTGCACACACTTTGTAACACTTTATTTATCAAGTTGAAGTCTCTTTAACACTTATGTTTATTTAATTATAAAAAATTAAATTTTTATTTTGTTTCTGACTATTAAAACTATTTGCCTTAGTAATATTAGAAAATTAAAATAAAGTGTTTAAAAAAATTATATTCCTAAATGTGTTGTTAAAAAATATTAAACTATTGATATCGAATTATATGAAACATGATATTGTGATAATTTTTTTGCAATATCGCCCGGCATTATTTGCAAATGATGGATTATTCGATTAACAGACACATTTGCAGGAGTGAATACTTCTGTGGTGGGTGACAATAATAATGGTACTAAATGCTGCTTTTTTTATGCCTTGCATGTGAAAGTCAAAAGTTTAGGGTTTGTCATTCTGAATGAGAAAAGAGAAACTGCCCAGCGATTCAGAAAGACACGTCCTCTTGAATCAGTCAGCTGCACCCATTTGGTGTGATCATGGGCAGCTTTTTGGCCCAGGCGAGACCAGATGCAAGCCAATGTGAGATGACAGAGAAAGATGACAGTTGAGTTTCCTTTGCGCTAGTTGTTTGTGACCGGCTTAGTGTGTACTGGCCCTTAAACATATCAAATAAGTTTGTGTGGGGTTAAACAAGCTGATCGGTTCCTATTGGCTCACGCTGCCCAGCTGTTCGTCGTGTCCCCTTTACGTCATCACACTGTCTCAATCCAGCCGCTGCCACCCTGGCATAAAAGTGGTGACAGGACGCTACTCGCGAAGCCGGGACGATTTGAATTTCTGCATGCTGTGTCAGTGAATTATTTCAATCCATTCAGTCAGCGTGTTACAGTTTGGTATATACTAGGGTTGTAACGGTATGAATTTTTTACGGTATGATAATCGTCTAAAACAATACCACGGTTTGACGGTTTCGCGGTATACGGTATGTTACAAATGTTACAAAATAATAGAACAGTGAAGCAAATTTGACTTTTTCCAAATAATATATTTTCAGTTACTATAAACAACACCACTTACAATGAACAAATAAAAAAATAATAAATAATGTGTCAAAGTCCAAATAAAGTACAAATAAACATGGTGCAAATCCACAGTAAAAAAATAGATATAAATATTTACTATACTATAAATAGTTACATAACGAAACTAGATTCAATATGGAACATCCTTAGGTTTTATGTGCCAGCATGGATATGGTTGTCTGTGGATATGGATTTGGATATGGTTGTCTGCAATGCAGACAAACAGCTGCACCTTCATTTGCGTCTTTTGGAAACAGCAAGAGCAGCAGTTCTTCTTTGCTGTGTCACTGTTTTGTCATGTTTCTGTGCTGCTGTGCATGCAAAAGTACTTAGTATGAGAATTATTTCATGCAAAACTTTTTTTTTTTTTGCGTTTTATTTAGCCGCGCATAAATGTATGCCTATCTCTCATTCCGTGTTGTTCAAAAAGCTCACTGTTGGTCCACAAACAAAAGCGAAACCTATGCTTATTGGTTGTGATATAGCGAGTTTGAACCAATCTGGGCATGGAGGAGGGACAATGCATCAATGTATCATATCTGGTTTGTCCGGAGACACAGTGACGAGCGTTTCTTTGTCAAATCAGCGTTGTCAAATTTTGATGACGTAACCGCACTGATTCCGGAGCCTCTGAAAGTCCGCGAATGTTATGTGATACAGCACTGGAGATTCTCTTCTTTATGCCAATCTTTGAATTGTATGAATCGGATCAGCGGATCAAAAGTTATAAAACATTTAAGAGCAATACTTATTTTTAGCCACGGGCGGCTGTCTCGGTCTTTAAGGGTTAAAACCGTTGATATGCAATTGTTCATGGTATGATAATCGTGCACGTTCAAATCGTGGTAGACCGTCATACCGGTATATTGTTACAATATACCTGCTTTTGTTGTCTATTCTTCATTTGTCTACGTTAGTTTTAAGCACATCTGAGGTTGGAGAGCGGGACAGGTAAGAATGTCACGTGACATACATTGTGCACACATAGGCTTTAAATATCACCTTTGTTAGACACACTATGTTAGTGGTGAGACCAAACCCACTGTGCTTTTGTTTTTTTCTGTTATCAGTGTAGGTAAGGTAGGTTTTCTTTTTTGTTTTATTTATTTCTATTGTTTGGATGCCACTTGCGTCTCATCTCTCCAACTCTCCCATCTACAACATTTTGTGTCCTGTTTGTTGTCTGCGATTTTCAAAATATTTTTGTAAATATTTATTGTTCTTTTATATATATATATTTTTGCACATATTATCACTGTCTTTTCTAAATAAAACTCACTTTATTACATTTAGTTAGTCGTGGTATTTTGTCCCTCACTCGTTGATATGGTGTGCTTGTTTATGTGTTTCATCCAACATTAACGTTACTCTCCTCCCCCTTAACTGACCATCTTAAAATTGTAACATCAGAGGTGATAGTTTACAGTGAACTAGGCTAATAACTCACACTGAAATGGTGACCAGGCATCCTGGTTTGAAGATGTGGAAAAAAAAATCTGTTGGTTACTGTGTGGCAAAAAATCATGGCATATAGAGAGAGAGGTTCTAAAAGCAATGTTTTCCTCTGTCCATGTTATTGGAATGGTACAAAATGTGATTACGTCAGAATTCGCCAGGGCATTAAATTGTGTTGTATATCATGCATCTAAATGATTTTCACATAAACGCTTCTGACGTGTGGTCATTCAATCTATAGAATAACTGCACAAAAAAAGGAACAAAAATGCAGATTTTAAATATATATTTTTAAAAACAAGTCCCTGTAGAAATGTTATTTTTTAATTATTAGAATTCATATTATTATGAATATGTTAAAATCAAGATAATCTATAGGCTAGTATGCTTTAAAACAATGACAAAAATACCTTTTAGAAGAAATACCTCAAAGCCTAGTCTCTGACTTCCACCAATACGGAATAATAACATCACTTTGTTGACATCACTCTGCACTTCTGGCTCTTATTTTGAAGAAAATGGTCATTTGCTGACTAAAGCAAAACAATACAGACAAACCAAAAACATGATATTATTTTGGCAGATAAGGACATCCCAATGTGCTTTTAGAAATCAATAAACTGTTACTTCCACATCAGTGATCCAAACACCAATTATCCCCATCAATCTGTTTTGCGAGTTTGTCAATGCCAAACATTCTCTCAGAATATATCTGCAAAATATATTTTTGGCCATATAGTTAGTGTAAAGTACATAACATGATACAACTACTTGATACAACAACAGCAAGACAGCATAACTCTTATTTTAAACCAGATACATCAGCAGAAGAACACTCCACTACAAGCGTAGCTGTGTTGGAAAGACAGGTGTCTGCTTGCAGTGACCTATTCACTCCTCTGTATCCTCCAAGCATGTTTGCATATTTGTGCAATTCAGTTTGTCTGGCAGACCCGAACAAAAAAAAAAAAAAACTAATTAATAATTAACCAGTGTTTTGTGGCAAGTCAACCAGCGTGTCCAAACGTCTCCAATATGTAGAGGTGGAGAAAGACACTGGATAGACTGAGCGCCATAAACTGGGTGGAAAACATGATACGGCTTAGATTAAGGCCACAGATAAAGACCGACGTGTTCAAGTTCCTATCGATTTAACATTTAAATGAAGGCAATGTTGTTGTGCCACATTTCCCAACTTCAAAAAAAAAACTTTTATTTTTTTATTTATTTGATTAAAATGACAGTACAAAGTGAAATTTAACAAAGACGATTTTCTATTTAAAAAAATGTATTGATTTTAGAAACACAGCTGAATTATCAGCAGCCATCCTGTCTATATTGCAGGGCAGTTCAGAAATCATCTAGCACCATGACATGGCGCATAAGAAATATTTATTTTTATTTTTAAATGACCAAGCATCAAAAAAGTAATTAGTTATTTCCATTTTTTATATAATTGTATACGCACACAATTTTTTAAACATAACTTAAAAAAATAAACTTATTAAAAAACTTAAAACTAAATGTATACACAACAGACTGTTGTAATATTAGTTAGAAATAGAGTTTTGCTGAAAGCTTTATTGAGATGTATAGTTTGTAGTGGTGTAACGGATCACAAATCTCACATTCAGATCTCATAATGGTTTTGTGGTCACGGATCGGACCATTTTTTGGATCAGCTAAAAAGGGAAGAGACAAATGTAATTTGCTTTTCATTTATTACAAAAACAGCGCTGCGAGACACTTTTGGTATTAACAAACAAAACTTAAAAAGCTGTAATTTTAGGACATAATCAGGTGAATAAGAATAAATGGTAAAATATTCAGTACTGTGAAAAACTCACTATTACTACAACTGTTGCTGATAACAGTAAATCTAATGTATGAATTCCACATTATAATTTGTAGAACTCCTTTAATTGTATTCTCATTTTCAAATGAATGATTCAGTTATTCACTCCTAAAACTTCATTTTTCATTGCTAGATGATTACTTTTGAGGAATTATTCAGTGGCATATTTTTAATGATTCACCTATTGGTTAAACGGTGTAATTGCGGTCTACAACTTTTATTTTTGGGCGTTGTTAAATGCATATGACGGTGATTGTAATCTTTACCATAATCATCAGTGGTTTTATCTAAACTATAAACTGTTATTCCAGTACCTCTGTGTAATTTGACTGTTTGAAATGTTATTACTAACTCTAAAGTCTTTTTTTTTCTTCTTTTCTTAATTAGAATATGCAGAAAGTTACACAAATTGGTATCATACAAATACAAAGAAAATGAAACATAAAAAAAAACAACAACAACAACAACAATATAGGCACTGGCAGGTGCATGTGTGTGACTCAAAAGTCTAAAGAATGAACTCTTAGGATTAAAAAAATATACAAATCACTATAATTTACAATTTATGCTGCGTGGGTGTTGAGTTCCCAATCTTTTACAGACTAATCATGCAACTTACACTGAATGCATTAATGCAGGCTAAACAAGTAGTCACACAAAACACCAAAGAAACCCACCAAATCTAAATAACCCATCACAACTTTTTCCGTCATCATTATATTTTAAAGGAAAGATTAAATGCTTTCATACATGCCATTTGAATGACTTGAGAGGCGATCTCTCTTAGATTACAAGTTTAAGATTAATCTGCTAATAAAAAAATGTATTAATCTGTGGGTTACGCGTGTTCCGAACCGTGGGTTGTGATCCATACAAATCATTAATCAACCATGATCCGTAGGACCCCTAATTGTTGGTTGTTGGATGTGTGTTGGATCAGCTGCAAAGTTTTACATAAACAAAGGAAAATTTATACCCGTTTAAAATGATTTAAGACCAACGACATTTCAGTGAATTTAAGACTTTTAATACCAAAAATTTTGTTTTGGACTTTTTAAGACCCCACAGGCACAGTGATATTAAAATATATATTGTTATTTCAGACCTTTTTAAGAAATCAAATAAATGCACATTCCAGAAAGCATCAAAAATTTAGAGCAACACCAGAAAAGCACATACTCTCTCTAAGAGTAGTGATCTCAATCAGACACTCCCGCAATGAAACTGTACAGCCCAGACAGCTGGCAACATGATTATGTATATTTACGAGTAAAAGAGGCCTTATCAGAGGCTATAGAGATAATGCAGAGGCTTGGCTCTGTCACACTCTGTTGATAAAGAATGCAAAGTACTGCTAACTTTGAGACACACACACACACACACACACACACACACGAAGCTGAAGCAAATCCCAGCAGGAAGACTGAAACCAAGACCACAGTCCATTTATAATGCTGTGCTTGTGGGTCTAATGAAAAGAAGAATGCATGACAGTGAGTCAACTGCCACAGAGACAACTCGAGAATTTTAGAACAAGTCCTCTTACGTAATCTTTCCACAACAAAACAAATGTCAAGTAAATGTGTCACTAGGTAGACTTCTTAAAGGTGATGGATCTGCTTTTTCTGTTAAAATACTTTCTGCAATCGGGGTTCACTGGAAACGAGTCTGACCTACATCTGTGGCAAGCGTAAAATACATTCCTCTGAATACATTTTGTTGCACATTTCAGATGACAAACCCAAATAAGCGGGTGTTGGGGGGCTTGGGTTGCTATGTTGGTGTTTCGTATGTTGTTTATCAACCATCAACCGTTTTCTCAGAGGTAGAAAGCTGATAAAATTGCTGTCACTCTGATACAAGTTTAATTTATGGAAAAATTACAAAGCACTCAAGTGTTGGAGTGAATGTATTTGTCTGAGATAATTAGTCTACCGAAATGTGTGTTCCATACAAGCAGTAGCTGATCATCAATCCTTGTAACACGACTCCCAGTGCGCTCCTGGCAATTATTCATTCATTCATTCATGGGTGTGTCTGGAAGGCACGAGCACGTCACACCGCTTGCACATGCAAGCCGCAAACATCCAGTGAAAATTACGAACTTGTGCAACTCTAGAAAAGACAAAATATGCGAACCAAGATGTAACCATTATGGTCATTTTTCAAAATAAAAGATTTTTCAAAATAAAAGATCATTTAGACTCAGATAATAAATAAAACAGAAATTATCAATAATTTCTTGTGCGGCCCGGTACCAACTGATCCACGAACCGGTACCGGTCCATGCCCAGTGGTTGAGGACCACTGACCGAGAAGAACCACTGCTGGACGATATGGCAAAAATGCAATCTCAACAATTATATTTGATATTGAACGATAACGATACACATTTCAATAGAAGTTGTTAATGCTTTCAGATTTAAAAGAGTACCCCAACAACAACTGAAGCCACAAATTATTTGCCACATCTCTAATAACAACACACTTTTAGATTCCCATTGTTGCACATTTCTGCTGTGTGATTTGCTCTTAGATCAATATAGAGTAAAAAAGTCCAGGGCTTATCGTGATTCGATATCACATTTTTTATCGGCCCAGCCCAACATTAACCTAAACCCAACCAACAGTGTTTTCAAAACACAAGGATTTTACATGGTTTTTATCATTTTTATAGAACTATGCTTTACCAAATTCAAACCCAATTTCAAACACTGTATAAAGAAAGCTACTGTGCCACCTGACTGTGGCAGAGAAGAAATATATTTGATTACAAATCATAGATGCATATAACTCGTTTTGTGGAGTTTATTAGGTATTGTGGAAAGAACTGCATGAAAATAACCCTTTATTTATCATCACAATATGACCCTGCAACATTATCATTACTGTCAAAAAGGTCATACTGCCCTGTAGCATTCATTTTACCTATAGAAACTGTAATCTAACATTTGTTAAAAGATTTTTAAAAACGTAGGCTAAAGCATGTATTTCTAATAAGCTTTTGTTGCTAAGGTTAGCATACCAAGACAACTTGAAGACAAAAATTCAGGTATCTGTTTGTCTGATTAGAGGAAGTGTTCAGGAAACCTGTATGAAAACATTTCACTATTTTCCCACAGTAGTGCAGAAAGAATTATCCAGTAGTGCAGAAAGAATTATCTCTTACCCCTTTTTTTTGCTTTGTGTTTTATTTTCAGTCTTACACTATAAATTGTATGCACTATGATAATTTGCACTACAGATCCACCTGACGATAAGAACGGTCGGTCCGCTGCTGTATATATGACTATTATTTATCCATTTATTTATGGCTTACTGTTACTCTTTGTTGAAACTTCAGAGCCAATGCTAGGAAATTTCGTTCTGCGTACACCAGTATATTTGATTAACAGTAACACTGGTCAAATCAAAGTTCATGAACAACCTTCTCTCATAACACAGTTTCTTCAACAGAACTATTATTTTGAGGAGCTGAAGACACACTGCCAGTTTTGCTGATCCAATTACAAATTGACAACACTATTATCAACTTTTTCTAGAGGTATTTAAAATTGCAATTGATCAGATTACTTTTATAGTGTAGATGTGCATGTTGGGATTGAATGCATAAAACAGCAAGACAAAGAAAATATTGACCTTATTCTGTACTGCAAAATGGAGCAAATCACAAGGAACACAAACAGCAATAAACTGTCATACTACTTGCTAGTGTGTTTATGACTATTCATAAAAATAAAAATAACAGGATAAGAAAATACCAATTTGCAACACCAAGCAGCATAACGAGCTGTTTTTAAGGCTAAAAATCAATAAAAGTGAATGAGACCGGAAATCTTGAGCCAATAAGGTTCCAGTGGCTGTGTCCGCTCATATGTTAAAGAATAAAGTCAATATTCTATGACTGTTTGCCAAATCCTTAAACATTTAGAGTTTAAAGACCAAAAAATGTAACATGCACTATGTTCTCTTGCCCTCTGAATTCTAACACAAATCAACGGTGGTTGTCAAAGTTTTGAGGCTATAAGACCAGAAATGTTTCTCTCCAATTCTCCATACACACCAGACTAACGATGTGAACTATTAACTGACTTTTGATTACTTGCCAATAATTCTCTTGATTGATACTTTATTGATGGTTGATGAAGCATGGATTTTCATCAACATTTTGAGACGTGCTGGTTTGCAAAACATATAGGCTTCAGCAGATGTGCAGGAACTTAAGCAAGCACTCAAGCTTATTAAAACCCCTTTGCTATTGTGGACATGATGGCCTTTTCACATTCTCCAGATTTTTAAATATGTCCTTAGTATCCTCAACATCTTATGCACATTTGGAAAGAAGTGCACCATTGGACTCTTCTTGCATTATCACAGTTAGCGATTAATCAATAGTTAATTTAAATGAAGATTGATTGTGTGATTTCATGGACAGTGAATTCCCTGCATCACCAAACCACAGACCCTCCCACTCCCTCAAAGACATCCCAAATGTGGTTGAAAGTGGACTATTCTATTTTTATGACTGCATTTCTGTTTTCCTAATCAGATTCTAATAACTTAAAATAAAAATACAATATTCCACCAGGTTAAAATTAAATGGCGCTTCAACAGATTTCTATAGGGAGGAGAACATTTCACATAAAATACTGTATTTCTCCATGGACTACAGCTTTGTTCTTTAGGCAGCTTCAGCCAAGCTAAGCAGTTCATTGTATTTGTATTGTAGTGGTGGAAGAATTACTACCTTCACACACATGGTTTATGTGGGGTTTACTAAGATAAATGTAAGATTTTAAAACCTTTTAAGGCCAAGTAAAGAAAATGCAATGAACAACTTGAAGCAAAATCAATATGTCAATATGTTCTAATTGCATATTCACAGGGTGCTCACAGTCAATTGTATTACCAACACTTAGAATTAACATTTAATTCAGCTTTACCAAAGACAGTTTAAATAACTCTGCTCCTGAACTCTAGAATATAGATATAACCTTTACTGCAAATTCTTATCACATTTCAAAATAGACATGTTCTTACTCTGCTTTTTTTGAGTGTGAACACCCAAAGTTTGCAAAAAGGTCTTTAAAAATCTATAATTCTAAACAAAGAGAATAATTTTCAAACCTCACTGACCAAATTTTTTTAGGGAAGCTCTGATCAGGACTTTTGAGGCTAATACCGAGCACTGATTCCTTGTCATGCAGCTTTAAGCTTTATTATGCATAAAGCACATTTTCCATCTAAGTATAATACTTGAGTGGAGATCTCTCCTTACTTAAGAGAATAAATAAAGAATGTTGCATATAAATTCCATAAACATGTCTCTTATAACTATTTAGTGTGGACATGTCATGGCCAGAAGCAGCTTTACAGAAAATAATAGGTAAGAAAAATGACTAACAAAGCAATTTAGAAACATTGCAAATGATGGAAGAATTCAAAATGTCTCAATGTACAAAAGTTTAGAGTGCCTATTTGATGCATAAGAAGTAAAAATGCACACCTATAAATAATATTTGTTTACTGCAATACGTATACTAAAAAAGGTATATTATTAAATATCTAATTAATATTACTAAATATTTAACTATATTAATAAGTTTTAAATATTTTGTATATAATTAAAATTTTCAACCAGGTTTTAGTCTACTTGCAATATTGGCAAAGACACAGAAAGCAACTTCCTGTGTGTAAAGCTGTAAACAAACACCTGCGATCGGTTCATGAGATTGGCGCCCAGATTGGCGAGTACCGATCGAGTCATGAAATGTGATTATCGGCCAAAACCGATCTTCGAACAATCCATCGGAACTTCCAAGGTCTTTAAAAATCTACTTAATTTTAATCGAAAAAATTATTTTCATATCTCATTGACAGATTTTTGTTCTTGTTTTAATCAAACTCATTTGACTCATAATTAAAAATAATTGAAATATTTATTAATAAATCTATTTAGATTGGAAAAGCAGGGTATATGCAGGAATCATAAAGGTAATTTCAATACCTTTTTAAGACTTTAAGACCTTTTCAGAATATTTAAGATCTCATCCCCAGATTCGCCACTTCAAGTTCTAATCAGTATCAAACTTTTAACTTAATAAACAGTTGTTAATAAAAAGTTGTAGCTAAATAAATCAAAAAAGCACAACCATGCAACAGAACTCAGATAAGCTCAGATGAAAAAAGCTTGAAAGATTAAATTATGCGGTTGTTTATGCCACTGTTTAAAGACAGAAGTCTTTCTCCAACCAGGAGTATACGTAAACTTGCATTTCCCCATTTTTCCATCTGTTTCATTCTATGGTTTCACTACATGTGGAGACCCACATCACCTTCCTGTGTTTGTTGCAAATTACCTGACATCACCTGGTCAGAGGAGCTTGGCCGGATGCAAGCCGATCACGTGGATCGAGTGCGTCATTGTTAATATTAAGAGGTATATATATATTTTTGCTTTTGAAGTCAAATACATTGGACACCACAAAACGACCTCGTAAAAACATGATTAAGACTTTAATAACTTTTAAGGACCTTAATTTTCTTATAATTGAAGTATAAACTTTTAATACTTTAATACCATGCAGACACCCTGAAAAAAAGACACTGGGCTTTATGAATTTGAAATCTTCAACTCTGATTATATATTTTGTAGGCCTTAAAGTGTGCAACATGAAACCTTTAAGACTTTTTTCATCAGAAACCCTGAAAAAATGTGTATCCACTTCCGAAACGATGCCATTATAAAAAGACTAATTTCTCTAATTTCTAATTTTTTCTAAGTTCTTTGTCTACAGAAAATGTTAATAAAAATATTGATAATAATTATTACCGTCTAAAGCAGATTCAAAAATTATTAAACATTGTCATTTGCTAATTTCTGCAATCTCAGGCAAGTGACTGGATGCTGGAGGGAGGGAGTTAGGCCGTACTCACACTATGTACAGTTGCCTCGAACCGGGCCAAAGCACGCTTGTCCCCCCTCCCGTCTCCCCCGACGGCCCGCACCCACATACAATCGGGCCTCTGCACGCTTACGTCATCGATGCTGCGCTCTGTTCAGTGAGAAGCGCTCTCGCTCAGCACAGAGGAGATTTCTCTAGTTATATCGTTTCAGTCGTTTGATATGCAGTGACATGCAATCAAATATTTTGCCAAACAGTCCTTAGGGATGCGGTGACACGCAGTCAGATATTTCGCCTCTTTTGGTGCTTATAAACAATCATAATGCTCTCGTGCTGCAGGAATCAGGAGGTCTGCTGAAGGTGCACAGCTGTCGTGCAGTGAGGGGTTTGCGTTCATTGAACAGTAAGAATGATTAATAAATCCATATGAAACAGTCCCTTAAAAGTCACGTCTTGCTTTCAGTTTCGGGCTTTGGTGCGTTTTGCACTCACACACAAGTGTACCACGCCAAAGCCCAAGTGAACCGCGCTCAGGCCCACCTCTTCCAACCGGGCCAGGGCAGGCCAAGTGAACCGTGCTTGAGCCCGATGGCATAGTGTGAGTAGGCCCTCAGTCTTTCTGATGTACTACATGAGTGCACTTCAGTTAAAAATAAGTGTATTGATGAAACAAACACTACAGAAGGCTGCAGGAACATACAAATAGCTCTTCAGCTCAGCCAAAACTAAACCAAAAACATTGCCTGGTGTGTACATTATTAAAGAACCTGCAGAGCTCTAGGAGTTTTACAGACAGCACACCAAAAACGAAGGCTGGGCTGAGGGTGTGACTGGTGTCAGAGTTTGTCTTTTGGCAGGGTGTCCGGCCTGTGTCAAGTATTGATTACTGTGGAATGCTGGCATGAGTTCTCTGCAGTACTGCAGTCCAATAAAAAGAGCCAAGCAGAGCAAGAGAAAGCACCCCAACCCCCCTTTAGTGTTGCATGATTCATCCTCCGCCTCTCAGGCCCGAACGCTGGCCATTTTCCTTTGCCTTGCTGAACTCCTCCACTCATGCAGACCCCCCGCTAGGGAACTGAGCATGTTCCTGACAGGAAATTGGGCAACCGATCGTCCCTTCCTGCTGAGATCAGCGAACAGGGACAGAGATGCGCTGCTTCCCTACATCTGTGTCCACGTACCATTTGGAAAACGCAACCTCTGGCAACAGGAAACTAACAAAACTAACGAAAAACACATTAACTCTTGAGTTGATTACACTATAAACCATAAACAAAGAACCACAAGAATGGAACAACAGCCGAAAACACTGTGAGGCTTTCCTGATAACACATTTGATTGTCCTACTCCTTACACAGTCAAAAAGAGAGTTTTGGCATGTTTTGCACATTGTCTGATGTAAACCCACGCACATGCAACACTTTCACTTTTGAAAAAGTCCTAACAGAATAACAAGACAATCAATCACGGCATCCAAAATATATATTTTTTGCTACAACTGTGTTAAATTAGGTAAATTCAGCAAATCAGGTGAAAATGGATGTGAATTCATCAAAAGTACCTGGATGGTTTTCTACTCCTGGTGAGATTCTTAAAGAGAGTGCTAGGGCTGCGCAATATATCGTTTTAGCATTGAAATTTTAATGTGTAAACCTGCAATAGACACATTGTAGGATGTGCAATGTGGAGTCAGGATTGAAGTTTACCAGGTACAACAATTTAGAATTTTGGAGCCATTTTAGTTCAACCATAATAAAGTGAAGGCCTGTGTAAACATTTTAAGCATTTGGCCACTTTGAATTATTACGTTCATAGCTTTAACATAGATTAATTGTATTTAATTATTTACAATGAAGCATATGCAGCTTTATTGTTCATATTGTAAATGTAAACGTTTAGACTCCTTTATTTCTGTATTTGCTCTACATTATTTATCTCTGCTTGTAATTTGTTGATTATATTTTATGCAATCCCCTACTATATTATCCCAATCAATCTAAAATTATTAAGTTATCTTGAGATAAATCGCAATAAAAAAAGCAGAAAATTTGAAATCAAAATGTTATGTTTTTGTTGTTGGCACACATTGTCATTCTTTAGGTAAACAATTAATCCGTGTAAGTTATTTCACTGAATAAAAAAAATTATTTTAATAATCTTTGATCAAAATCTGAACGTTTAGAGTAGCTGTTTTCCCTGTTGACGTGAGTTTGACTGCTTCAGTCTTGATATTCTTAACCACTCCCCACATTCTGCTAGTTTACGATGAGGAAATTAATGATGCGCAAAAAAAAAGCCTCGGCCCAACTTAATCTTCCATTTTAGTTAGAAGTACATCAACATGCTAAAAGTCACAGCAACTTCTGGTTCACATATTCCAATGACTTACATTAAAGGATTTGAGACTTACAATAAATGATTTACAACTTACGATAAAATACTTTTAAGCACATCAGGCAATTGGCAATGGAATGGAAGAAATGAAAGAATAGAAGAAAAATGTTTGCATTGGAATTCTTTAGTCTAACGATTCTGAATTGATTCTCAAATGTTCAGAATCTATTCTGTATTAAAATTAGTAATCTGTAGGCACGAGCTCTAAACAAAAAAAAAGTGTTTATATGCACATATGCATGCTGCAAAATCTGCTTTACTTGGACAGATGAATTATTATAGGCACTGCGCTTCTGATCCATTTTGCTGCTGCATACTGTGTCTTGCAAAATAACTAGTAAAAGTTGTAAAGATGAAAATGCACAGCAGAAGACAGGAAAAATGTAGGTTGAGAATTTAATCGTATCGTGGCCCCTCGAATTGGAATCATGACCCCAGATTCGAAATCGGATTGTGAAGTTTCTAAAGATTCCTACCCCTACAGGCCATATGTATACATGCCAATGTGCATCTCTGAAACCAAGCAGTGCTGAATTTCTTGTACATAAATCATTCATTCATTCATTCTCCTTCGGCTTAGTCCCTTATTTATGAGGGGTCACCACAGCGGAACAAACCACCAACTATTCCATCATATGTTTTACACTGCGGATGCCCTTCTAGCTGCAACCAAGTACTGGGGGAAACTCCCAAACACTCCCGCAATCACACATAGACTATGGTCAATTTGTATTTATTTACCCAATTCACTTAGTGTCTGTGGGGGAAACCGTAGCATGCGGAGGAAACCCACGCAATCACAGAGAGAACATGCAAATTCCACACAGAAATGCCAACTGACCCAGCCAGGACTTGAACCAGTGACAATCTTGCTGAGGCAGCAGTGCTAATCATTAAGCCACCGTGCCGCTTTGTCCAAAAATCTGTTACGATTTTAAAATGGATGCTAAAATATGAACAAGCAATCAAGCCATGTTAAGAAATCAATAAGACAACAAAGTATCTCCACTTTGCTTCTTGTGTTTGGTATAGCTGATTGTTTGTGATGTTTTTAGGTTGATAATATAACTGTACCAGTACAGCGGAGCAAAGTAGTGGTGATATTTAGGGGGTCAAGCGCGTAGCGCTGAAACCCTATTGTATTTGTTAGGATTTTTATTATTATTATTATTCTGCCGAAGTCACTATTGCCCAGACCAAACCGTAAGGCCGAGAGAGCTGAAACTTGGCCAGATCGTAGTACCCCGGTACACTACATTCTCACCAAAGATCAGCCAAATCGGACCATAGGTGGCGCTACAGCGCCAAAAACCAACATTTTGGACATTTTTGGCCGCTATACGTTCACCGTTTGTCGTAGACTCAAAAACTTTACATTTTTTGAATCCTTGAGTTAGCCCTAACAAAAGTGCACAGTTGCACTTTTTGCTCTACGACGCACCGTTTTCCCGCTACATCGCGTTTTGTCCGAAACCTACTTTTGCGAACTAGTCCTAGGTTTTTCACTCAATCTAAACCAAACCACCTCTCAAATGTTCTCTGGACACTGAATATCAATAATTATCAAAAAAAAAGTAGACATTTTTATTCTCACTCGAAACAGTACACAACAATGTTCGATGCTAGATGAAGCTAAATGCTAATTGGAGCTATAACTTTTGAACAGAATGAGATATCATCACCAAACTTGGTATACACATGTATAAGCTCAATTTGAGGTGACACTGCAAAACCCGCAGACTTTGGCCACATGGTGGCGCTATAAAGCTTAAAAACCATAAAATGACCCTAACCTTACAACCGTTTGTCCGATCAGCTTGAAATTTGGCATGCAGTGTCTTTGACCAGTTTGCCATGACATATTATAAGGACATTGGCACATCTCAAAAAACATGGCCGCCATTGGCCAATAAAGATTGAGCAGCCATTTAACAAGGTTAACGATCAGCGATCGGAACGAAACTCGCTGGGTATGTTCGACTTATAGACCTAGAGGTCTGTAAGAATTTTGAAAGAAATCGGCCACTAGGGGGTGATTTTACGCATTTTTAAGGTGTAATGGGTTGTGTATCACACAACCTTTTGCGTAACCACACAAACTACATATCATATGATAGGCCTGCTCATACCGAACAGTTTGACACTCAAACCATTGCTGTCACTTACACCGTTCGTTAAATATGCATCAATATAGGAAAAACCTACTTTTGCGAACTAGTCCCTGGTTTTTCACTCAATCGCAACGAAACCAGTGTTGTTGGAATCTCTGGCCTGTGTAGATCAATAATTATCAAAAAAAAGTGGAACTTTTCACTTTGGCTTGCTGTAACAGGCTAATTTACAAAAGGGGCGTGTCCACACGAACCTACATGCCTGTAAACCAATAAGGAAAACTCACAACATCACAGAAATTGGTGAGCACATGTGGCATATCAATGTAAACAAACATGCAAAATTTTGTGAAGATCAAACCATAGGTGGCGCTATAATAGCAAAAATAGTCTTTAAATAATGCTAAACCGCTTAAAAATAAAGTAAATGTGCTTCATTTACACACTATTTCACAAAAAACGCTTAATCTACATATCATATGATAGGTCTGCTCATACTGAACAGTTTGAGACTAAAACCACTGCTGTTACTCAAACTGTTCATTAAAAAACCATCAATATAAACAAAACCTACTTTTGCGAACTAGTCCCTGGTTTTTAACTCAATCGCAACGAAACCAGTGTTGTATGAACCTCTGGACTGAGTAGATCAATAATTATCAAAAAAAAGTTGAACTTTCCATTTTAGATAGCTGTAACAGGCTCATTAACAAAAGGGGCGTGTCTACACGAACCTACATGCCTGTAAACCAATAAGGAAAACCGAAAACATCACAGAAATTGGTGAGCAGATGTGGCAAATCAATGTGAATAAACATGCTAAATTTTGTGGAGATTGGGCAATAGGTGGCGCTATAATAGTAGAAATGGTCCTAAAAACATGCTAAAATGGCTTAAAAATGAAGTAAATGTGCTTCATTTACACACTTTTCACTGAAATGATTTACAAGTTAATTTTTTTGCCCATCTTGGATGTTTAAAGGTCTCATAAACACATATTTTCAGTATTCTATAATTTTAGCCACTATAACACAGACTTTTAACTGTCACCTACCATTTCTAACCACTAGATGTCACAACAAGACCACTTATTTATTGTTCAAAACATTTGCATACCTTTGTTGTTTTACATTTTTTGAGTTTAAAGTCAGGGAAATTGCATTTAGGATCATTCTGAATCATATTTTGACCTGATGTAAACACTGTTATGCATTTAACGTCTAATTTGGTCCCAGTTAACCTCTTCATAATAATTCTAATAGGTAAAACTGGTTTTATAATTAAACACCTTGTTTTAAAACATGTAAAGAAAATCACAACTGTGGCTTCTAGATGGCAGTAACAGACCACTTGATGTTTATTTTACTGCTCTATAGCAAAGAATGTAATGTAATGTTGTGTAATGCATTCTGAATCCCAAACTGACATGGCATGAACACAGTTAATCCATTTAAGATCAAATTTAGTCAAAGCTTGTCACACTTTTTACTCTGTAGATTTTTAATTATTTTAATAAAATACAAATGTTTCATTTTATACAGTTAGAACATGCTCAATTATAGAAGGGATATGTTTATGCACACCTAAATGGCTGTAATCACATAAATAAAGTACACCGTGGCCACTAGATGGCAGTAGGAGATAACTAATAGCTTATTCACTGCTCTTTTGTCATTTTTATTAAGAAGAGGTAAAATAGCCATAACTCATGAAGGAATTAAAATATCTTCACCAAACGTGTTACACATATGCAAGAGGTCAGTCTAAGGTCATAGAATAAAACTCGTAGACAATGGCCACATGATGGCGCTATACATTGTAAAATCACTGTATCTGAGTAACCATTTATCTGATTAACTTAAAATTTGACATGTCGTGTCTTTGTCTAAGGTGCCATGACTCGATCTACACAATATATCATAGGGCTGTTTATACTGGTCACTTTGACATAAAAGCGGTCACTCGAAATGTTCATTAAAAATTTGTCAATATGTAAAAATCGAAGTTGCTTCTCTGGAGTGTTTAATCAAACATTTGTTAGCTCAATCTATAAACTCTAACACTCTAATCGTATATTTCGTTGTCGAATAAACTACTTACAGGCGTCCTAACTGCTATATGACCCTTACCCTGCTAAACTGCTTGACCCCCGTTAATTGCTGCTTGCAGCTATATTATTATTTATTTTTGTTTGATTACATTGTTAAGATGTCAGATCTGTTTTATGCAACAGTAAAATATGGCTGTTCATTGTATTTATGTATATTATATCATATTAAATTGCACAGCCCTAACTTAAAATGACTGCCAAATAAGTACAAATTGTAATGTATTATCTACTCACTCAAAATTTTACCTAGACAAGATAGATTTAGTTTTTACCAACCAAACTGTTCTCGGTGAATTTTTTTTAAACATAAGGACATAGTTCAGCTATAGCATTCAGTGCTTGTTATAATCCAGAGGTGTCCAAACTCAGTCCTGGAGGGCCGGTGTCCTGCAAAGTTTAGTTTCAACCCAAATCAGACACACCTAGGCTAGCTAATAATGCTCTTAAGCTTTCTAAAAACAACCTTGCAGGTGTGTTGAGGCAAAGTGGAGGTAAAATCCCCAGGACACCAGCACTCCAGGACCGAGTTTGGACATCTCTGTTATAATCAAACTACACTAAAAAAATGACTTTTGCTGCTTGTTTAAATTACTTACTAAAAATGAGTTAAAGCAACACAATACTTAAGTTTTTTTGGACAAATTAATTGTTTTATGTTCATTTATTCATTCATTCATTCATTCATTTTCTTGTCGGCTTAGTCCCTTTATTAATCCGGGGTCGCCACAGCGGAATGAACCGCCAACTCATCCAGCAAGTTTTTACGCAGCGGATGCCATCTCTGGGAAACATCCACACGAACATTCACACACTACGGACAATTTAGCCTACCAAATTCACCTGTACCACATGTCTTTGGACTGTGGGGGAAACCGGAGCACCCGGAAGAAACCCACGCGAAGGCAGGGAGAACATGCACACTCCACACAGAAACGTCAACTGAGCCGAGGTTCGAACTAGTGAGGCGACAGCACTACCTACTGCGCCACGGCCTCGCCCGTTTTATGTTCAATCCACTTAAATTTGTAAAAATAACTAAGTTAACTTACTTGATTTGTGTTGGGACAACATGAGGGAATTTTGTGGAACCCAGCATTTTTTACAGCGTATCGAAGTGTATTTAAAAAGAGTGATGTCTGTTTCTCTTTTCATTTATTAGGTTCAGTGGTAAGTTCATTGACTTAATAAAAATTAAGTGATGATGACTACAACTACAATGAAAATATACTGACATTTTCGTTGACTAATAAAAAAAGAGACAAGAATGTGATTGGGGGACTTTTTTTGGAAAACAAGATCCCAATCAGGATTAATCTTGGTGTGTGATCCATGATACACACAAACTTAAAAAGTAAATTATCCACAGTAGACGCGGGATGTGATTAAATCATCATAACAGTAAAGTCGATTTAGTCGACAAAAATCTTAGGAAATTTAGTTGACTAAAACTAAAATTATTCATAAGACTAAAATTTGACTAAAACTAAAATGAAATGTGGGCATCATGGTGGCGCAATGGGTAGCACGATTGCTTCACAGAAAGGAGATCGCTGGTTTGAGCCTTGGCTGGGTCAGTTGTCATTTCTGTGTGGAGTTTGCATGTTCTCCCCGTGTTCATGTGGGTTTCCTCCGGGTGCTCGGGTTTACCCCACAAGTCCAAAGACAAGTGGTACAGGTGAATTGGGTACAATAAATTATCCATAGTGCATGTGTTTTAATGGATGTGTATGGATGTTTTCCAGTGATGGGTTGTAGCAGGAAGGGCATCTGCTGCGTAAAACATATGCTAGATAAGTTGGTGGTTCATTCCGCTGTGGCAACCCCGGATTAATAAAGGGACTAAGCCCAAAAGAACATGAATGAATGAAATGGAATTTTAGTCAAAAGGCTAAAACTAAAACAAAAATTTGCTGTCCAAATTAACACTGATTAAGTTTTGTATGATCCTTTTCATTTAGAAATACTGGTTCGTTCCTATTGTTTACATAATTTAAAGCTAATAATTCACCCAAACATGAAA
>NC_141028.1:21572500-21592500 GCF_052040795.2 Danio rerio
ATTATACTTTCATTTGTTTGGTATGATTATGTTCAGTTTGAAGGTGCTTGTTTCAGTCTGGTATTTTGGTGTTTAATTTGGCGGTTTATGATGCTGTGATGGAGTAATGTAATGTTGTACTGCTTGGATTTGTCTTGGGGTGTGTTCGCTTCTTCAAGGCATTGTTGCTTATGCAGCTGGACAAGCTGTAATAACACAAACACAACTTAGCACAGCACTGCAGGTTGTATTAGCGCAGATCATGTTTCCCACAGCACAGAACCTGACTTGTTGGACTACACCGCAATTACTGGGGTGATTAATCACCTGAGACAGTGCCTTAACAGATGTGTTTGTTTGTCAAAATGTTTGCTTGTCTTATTAGCCCCAGTGGTCACCCATGCAAATCACAGCCCTGTGCGTCTCCTGTCTAACAGGCTCTTGCATGGTTGGGATAATTTGGAGTGGCATTATTGTTTTTGGGCTATTGCTCAACAAATGTTGAAATCCAGTGGGTTAGCAGATTACTGCAGCCATAAGAGAGCGTAAGGGTGTAAAAACATCCAGCGCACGATTGTGACAAAATCCAGAACATAGTTTTCATTCCCTGCGCTAACATTCAGAATGAGAAAAACGTGCTGGCATCTCTACCATATGAGTTTTCTTGTGTCTACAAACTAAAGCACTCAAAATACTTTAAGAAATTATCCGTGCTATAAAACATTCTGTATTATTTTTATGATATCATCTGAATATTCCATGCCATTTGTTTCTGAGCCTTTCCTAAACATTTTTTACAGCAGGGCTGAGCAACTTCTGCTTCCTGCAGAATTGAGCTCAAACCAAACTGCTTTTAGTAATCCTAAATACCTTGTTTGTTAGATATAAAACTTGAGTTTAACTCTGAAGGATCAAAATGGATCAAAAGTATGATAAATTTAAACATTTAACTGAATATTATATAGCTTATGCAAGACTTGACTAATCAAAAAATATATTTTTTATATTTATTTTAAATATTAACATATTAACATTTATTAATTTATGTTGAATTTTAGGAAATTTATTTAGAATTTTTGAAATTATATATTTTATTAGTTTATATAGATGTTTCAGCCTGAGACAGTATATTGCAGATACATGTCCCAATTTAATACTTGTTGAAAAAAGACAAACTTGTTATTTACATTTTTATTATTGGATAAAATAAGCTACTCTTATTATACAGTTAAGTATATATTAACAGTCCATTTTAATGCAGGACAATATAACTACACTATAAAAGTACACTGTAAAAAAATTAAGTCAGTTTCTTGAGAGGTGAACTTTTTAATTTGTGCCAACTGTAGATTTTTTGTCTGCAGAACTGGAATGCATGAAGTAAAAAAAAATTTAAGTCAGTACAAAAAAAAAACGTTTTTTTTTCTTTTGTTTTTTCTTATGTACTGAACTTTTTAAATTAATATTATTTTTGGGAGGTTTTCACCTTTAATTGATAGGACAGTAGAGAGTATAGACAGGATGGTGTGGGAAAAGGAGAGAGGGGAAGGATCGGCATAGGACCTGTGTCACTGTGAACACTAGTGCTATCCGACATAGCAAAATATCTTTGGCTCATGGCCCACACAATCAGCTTTTGCTTGGCCCAAATGCTGCAGTGAATTATGGTACATGACTGGACCAAATCTGGCTTCCAGAAAAGGACCAAACATGGACCTTATCTGGGCCAAGTCTCAGCCAAGAACAACAACTCATAACTGAGTCTGAACTGGGCCAGATATGTTGGTGCGTCTCCACTGCAATGAAATTGATAAACCCATGAAGCATGGCGCTTTAGGCGTACTATGGGTGTGCTTTTTCCTCAAAGCGACCTGATTGGTAGATTTTTTTCTTTATTTGAAAAAAATAAAAATGTGTTTTAAAAGTGAGTCAAGATAGGCCAAACTTACATGGCCCACACATCAATTATTACCATCTGGGCCAAATACTATATTTTACTTCTGGCCCAAATATTGTGTGCCACCTTTAAGACTGTGCCACCTCTGCCAAACCAGGGCCATGTTTGGCCCACATGCTGTATGCCAGTGCCTGATGAATGCCTGCTGTGCCAGATTTATGCCCAATTCTTTGCTACCAGCTGGGATTTGTCAACGCACTAACCAGTACACCACTGGCACTGACATCTGCTTAACTTTTGAAAACATCAGCTGCACTGACCTAAAATGTCTGAAGTTGAGTGAAAAAAAAAACTCTTAGAAATTGGTACTTAGAAATAATACATTGTCAGAACAATTAAATATTTTTTTAAATTGGGAAAAAAACTAAAGCAGAGACAAATGTTAAAAAAATTATTAGACGCAGAATTAGAAAAATGCTTTGTAATGCTTCACAGGAAAAAACAAGACTCAGCAAAGAGTCTGTGTGAAGGATGTGGCTTTATAGTCCTAGTAATCAGTCCATCATGAGCTTCCAGCAGTTGTTAAATTAAATATTAAATACATTTGACTTCTCATTTAAGAATGCATTTTGATTTATTATTTGATCATTTGAGTGTTTGTTTTATCATATGAGTTGTTGTCATATTTTTAGGCATTTGATTTTTCACTTTGTTAGGAAAAAACTTACATAAATATACATCACAGCCGGTAAATGTGGGATGAAAATTTACATTAAAAATCTTTCTGCAGCTGCGCCTCATACACCCCTCACCCCCCTCATAAAAAGATAAACAACAAATGAATAATAATATTGAATTATGTCAGCATTGTTGCAGTAGTATTTTGTTGTTATTATTAATAATAATGACATCAATGTTATTATTGGTGTTACTATTCTTTTTGTCATTGTTGTTAGGGTTAGAAATACTGCAACCATTATTTCTTTAAGTGAGGAGGTCTGAGGATAACTCAACTTAAAGTAACAAGTTGGCAGAAGCTTTTTTTAGGTGAACTTGCAAAGTTTTGCTCAAAATCCTTTTATCTTAATGGGGAAAATTTTGATTTAGGGTAAGTAAATGTGTTAGATGTAGTTGTACAGACATTTTTACAGATTTTTTTTCAAAAAAAAAAAAAAGTAGTTTTTAACTTTTTTTCAAGTTGGATTTTTTTTACAGTGTATATAACCTAGCTATTATTAAACGAATACCAGCATCTCTGCCATGTTAAGAACTTAAGATTAATCAGACACAATACTGTGGTCAAACAGTTTAATCTCATGATCATGGAAACCATAATTTTGAGTGTTTGAATCACAATCAACAGGCATGTAAGCATAACATTACCACTCTGACCAAGACTAAAGTACAAAAAAGCTGTGTGCTTTTCAAAACATTTGTCATGAATGAACTCTCTGACCTTATTCTTAAGATTCCCATATCACCTTATTTTTCATGTAAAAGCGGGTGCTGCCATTTGTAAATGTAATTTGTCTGGCTTCTAGCGCCATCCGCTTCCAGTTATTTTTAGCAGTAAAAAACAGCCCCTTCGCTGCTTGATATTGCTGTAATAAATGGGCATAATGCATTTTCGTAATTATTAACAATCTTATCAAGAGAAGAGCAAAAAGAAAGCAATGCAGCAAAGATGACCTAACTGACAGATACCAGATTTATGATTGACTCAGGACATACCTAGTATACTTTTATGTTTTCTTTTATTTTTTATTATTCTGTTTTTTACTGTACACACTTTATGTTCTATATCCTGATCATACCCCTACCCCTAAAAACATTTATTACGATTTATAACTTAACAAATCTTCAGATACTAAATCCTTGTGGGAAAGCCCCCCCCCAAACACACATAACATATTGCAGTATATTTTCCATGAGATCATCTATACTCTCAGGACAAATTCCTGTCATACTTTTACACAGTGCATTCACAGCAAATTCCTCTGAGTAAAATTGACTCAGTTCAGAGAGTATTTGGCCCCTCTTTAAATAAGGGGTTGGTAATAAGTAAAGCTTCTGTTTGTGGAGGTACTTAATGATCCTCTGCTGATATTTTGAGAGAATCAATGTATTAAATTTCAGCTGATTTAATCTAAGACTGTGACTGAAGTCATTTGTAGTTTTGTGTTTCTTCTCTGTGTTTGTTTATTAACAGCAAGTGTTCATTATCAGTGCTCAATCATCACTTAATCCTTTCATTGTCTCAATAACTTGAGTAACTTTAACTTAATTTAGAGACACCAAATACTCTAAACTGAGTACATTTTACTCAGAGGATTTTGCTGTGTTTTTACTAAAACTAACATAAATATCTGTAAATTAACAGTTTTACATTTGTTTTCCCCCCATTTATTTGTGCTTTTGAATTGCATTATGGAAGCTTGATTTTTCCTCCAACAATGTTGAAAGGTATGACACATCAAACAACTTCTTTTGACATTTTTAATAGTTTGAATTGATATATTGTCTGGATTTGGCAGTTGATTTTTCAGCATCAAAAGTTGACAGAGCAGAGATCAAATTCCAATAATGCAATTCATTCATTCATTCATTCATTCATTCATTCATTCATTCATTCATTCATTCATTCATTCATTCTTTCATTCATTTTCCTTTGGCTTAGTCCCTTATTTATCAGGGATCACCACAGTGGATTGAACTGCCAACTACTCCGGCATATGTTTTACACAGTGTCCTTCCAGCTGCAACCCATTACTGGGAAACACCCATACACTCTCACATTCAC
Source organism: Danio rerio (assembly GCF_052040795.2). Taxonomy (NCBI): domain Eukaryota; kingdom Metazoa; phylum Chordata; class Actinopteri; order Cypriniformes; family Danionidae; genus Danio; species Danio rerio. The sequence goes on from NC_141028.1 coordinate 21,577,177, forward strand.
TATAGTCAATTTAGCTCATCAAATTCACTTATGGCCCGTTTCCCCTGAGTGGTATGGTATGGTACAATTCGGTACACTTTTATATCCGTTTCCACTGTCAAAAGGTACCAAAAAGCAAACCGTAACATGCCACTTTTTGGATACCCTTTCGAAAGGGCACCTAGCCAAACAAAAGTGTACCAAAAGGCGGAGCAAGATGTGCGGCTAAACGCTATTGGTTTACAGAGATGCGTCACTAGCTTGTGCACAAGCCAGGAGAATGAAAACAAAGGAAGCAACATTTTAAAAAACAAAGCCGAGACATTGCACTGTAATAATATACATAAAAAAACTAGCCATGGCTGACCCGAGCTTAAACAAGCCTTGTTGTCATGTTAATGAACAGCTACAAAGCTAGGAAGACCAGAATCTAAGCTTGCTTGCGCGTTTATATTTGAAATAACAAACTTCTTGAGCTGATGATAATAACGTGTACATGATTATTTAAGTGCTTTTGACATCCTTTCAGAAACTGACAAACAGGAGAGAGAAGGGCAAAAAACTAAAGAGAAGTCGGAAAAAACAAAGGACCAAATGGTTCTTTCAGCAACCTAAAACATGAACAAACTGCCATGTTTGACTATTATCATTACTTGTTTGACTATTATGAACTCGGAATGATGAAATTGCTGTGTAACATGTGTTGGTAAGGATTAAAGATACAGACGAGAGGTTTGCTCTGACTGTGGGTTATATGTTGTGTGTTGTTTTTGAACCCTAATAAGGACTAAATGTATGTTGTGTGTAGTTTTGGTAAAATATCAGAGACTGTAAGGGTCTGTATGTTTTCATATATGTTGCATTTATTTATTAATTTTATATAATTGCAGATGTTACAGTAGGCTATTTCATTATTGATCTGCAGTTATAATCAAATTATGTTCATAGAAAGGTTAGTAATGAACATTTATTTATGTTTTATAAAGCATCTGTTTTGTGAGAAGTGCTTCTCTTATAATACTGTATGTGAACGACCCTTACAGCTTTACTTTGACATTTTCTTGAGCGAGAATGACGTCAACTGAAACTTTCTGTCGTACACAGTGGAAGCGCAAGCCTAAAAAGGTGATTCGTACTGACACGTACTATACCACTCAGTGGAAACAGGCCATTATAGTGCGTGTCTTTGGACTGTGGGAAAACCAGAGCACCAGAAGGAAACCAACACGAACACTGGGAGAACATAAAAACTCCTGATAGAAATGCCAACTGCTCTTGCCGAAACTCGAACCAGCAACCTTCTTGATGTGAGGTGACAATGCTAACCACTGAGCCACTGTGCCGCTTTAATAATGCAATTCATAACTGTGAATAATTGAAAAAGCACGTGTTAATCATGACATGTGGAACCCTTTAAATAATAGATTAACTGTAATTTTTTACAGTGTATTGTACAAAATCCTAAACAGTACATTGTATTTTTCAAACATAGTTCGTCATCTCTCCTTGGACCACATACATTTAAATTATGTAGCCTTTGTTGACAGCATTCTCACATTGTGTCGTGCATTAGTAAAAGTATCAACTCTGCCGCTTTACATTCTGCAGGATAAGTTATAGCTTCATCCATCCTGGTCTTTCAGCTCTGCCTGCCATCTCAGTGGAAACACGGCGCTACAGTACAACAGCTGTGAGAACAGAGGATGTAAGGGTCAGTCACAGGCTGAGAGAAAGATCTGTGTAGGCCTGTCAGTAGTTACATCGATTTTAACATCTGGCACGGCCCTAGAGAGAGAGCGAGGGCAGAGAGAGAGAGAGTTAAAGCGCTCTATGTCATAGCATTGACAGCCTAACCCTGTCTGACCTTTGACTACTGCTGTCCTTCACTCTCTAGCAAACCAGGACATTAGTCAGCCGTGGAATCTCCCTTTCACCTTTACTCTCTCTACATCTGCTCTCAGAAGCGGTGTTAGTTATTTTAAAGATATGCTTAAACATTAGGAGGGAATCGGAGTGTGAATTATAGGTTTAGTTTAACCGAGGCCACTGTGTATATGTTATTTGTTTTAGACTTGGACGCATGATGAACCGTATTTAATGCAGTGCTGTTCAGCTTTGTTAGGGATTTGAAGGCTTAAATGTTGTTAGAGAATAAAGTGCTGCGCTCACAAGTCATAATATACAGTATTACTAGTGAACTAATTGCAGTGGTGTAAAGTATCAAATTACAAATACTGAAACTACTGTAATTGAGTAGTTTTCCTTAGAAATTGTACTTTACTAAGTTGTTTTTCAAAATGTGTACTTTTACTTTCCCTTGAGTAGATTTTTAGTGCAGTATTGGTAATTTTACTCCACTACTTTCCTTCAACCTGCAGCCACTACTTTATTTTTTCTTTAGTCCTGTGATTAAATCGAACATATAAGGTAAATCGTATTATATTGAACTACCGCAAGACATGGGCGATTTATTATTGCAGCAAACTTATTAAGCATTAAATGTGTCCAAGTAGACGTCCAAAATCTTTGCACACATTGACCCAGAGACTGTTAAGATGCATGTCACTGATCAGAAGATAATGGATGTTTACTGTATGATGACCGAAATGTCCTTAAACTCCCAGCAGACACAATACGTCAACATGACGTCAGATTGACATTGTACCCCAACATCATGGGAACATTGCATCTTGTTTGGAAATGAAAATCGGGTTTGCCGTCAGAGCTCAACGTCAGGCTGACATCAGTGTCACCCAAAATTAACGTTTAATGATGTTACAGCTTGATATTGAGTAAACATTACCACTATGACGTCTATCAGATGTTGGACTGTAGTTACCATACCTGATGAATAAATGTCAGTATTTAACATCAATATGACGTTGGTTTAAGATGTTGGCTCGACGTTGGATTTTGGTAATTTTTTTAAGGGCTATGACACCCCCCACTTTTGGTTCAAGTCTACCCCAGAATTTTTTCAAGAAAATGCATCTTAATGAGCAAGGAGCTCCTTAATCAGAGGCAGGAGTGGGCGTGGCCAGCAGAATAGGGGAGGAGGGGAGCGAACAACTGTTGTCGGTTAGCTCACAAAATGAAACATAAACAGTTTACAAAGTTAAAATGCAAAGAAATAAACAGTAATTTAAAGCTCTGCTACGTTTGTTATTCGTAATTTCATATCCACACAACCACAATTTATATCATTAATAAGATAATCGTGTTTATTTAAACACTATAAATGAGGACTTCTCCCTCAATCCCCGGGTCTGAATGCAAACTCAGTGCGGCAGGTCTCTTGCCCTGCCTATTTCGACCATTAGTCCTGCTGGTCAGCTAGAGGATTAAGGCGAACACAGCAGCACGGCGATGTGACTAAATGTGAACGAACTCCACTGATAGGACAAAGTCCGCCATACTTGTACTGCTCTTCTGACAAAAATGCTTGCTGCACACAAACAGCTTTGCTATATCGGCCCTGACAGGATCGTTGGGGAAAACATGCAATAAACCCTGTGGATCTTGGACACAAACACATACGACCCTTCATGAACTGCTAAATACTGTGTGCCGTGGGTCCGTGGACGCGGTCTCACCCAGTCTTCAACAAAGGGTCTCACAGCTTGGCACTAGGAGGTTTGTGTCTTGCCTTCGGAAAGCACGCACAGGCTCTTCTCATAGGATAAGAAAACTTCGCTATGAATAATGATAAGAAACCGACACGTCATCTTCGCACTTGCAGTTTTGTGCTACTTCACCGATTTTGATCCCGCCCCAAAAATCATTTTTATATCCCAAAAATCATTTTAAAGATTAAATTAGCTGACAAAAGCTCAAAACTATCCAGTTTTTCCCACAATTAAAGCTAACAGATGCTAACATTGTCTTAACTGATGCTCAACACACAAATTTGTTAAAATCTCAAAAAAAGTACTCGAGGGTTTCTTGAACCTTTAACACAATTTAAAATCAACCAATCATCAACGTCATTTAACCTCATTATTGGACATTAAAATAACTTTGTCCTTAGATGCTGGCTAGACATTAAATTTTGGTCACCTAACATCACAACCTGAATTTAATCTAATAATAACGTCTTATGATGTTGTGTGCCTGCTGAGCAGTAACTAAATGCATTGCAGAATGTTACGTTTACACCGTTTTCCTGAACGAATGACCTTTAATACAAGGAGTGTGTTTTCCAAAAGCATTGTTAGCCAACGGTTGCAAGTTCCATTATTACAAACAATGTTTCAGTTTTTCTTAATGTATAGCTCTAATGAACTACAATGAAAAAGCATGGCAAACTTGCAACAGCTATTGATGCAAACTAATTTTTGATCTGTGGTTAGAAGCACAGATTCTTTTAATGTGTCAAATGGACTCAAACAAGAGTCTGCAATATGGGCAAGCTGGCTTGCAGTGCAATCTGTATATTCCATGAAGTTTTATGCCAGTACATCTTTATCTTTATTAGTTCAGCAGTGTTGCTGTACAGTAAATGAACACATGTTTGTTTGGGCAAAAGAATGAGAATTAAAGTGGGAAAAAGTCATTAATAGCATGAATGTGTTTTGTTGTGCTTCATAAAGATAAATTAATTAAACATTATTCTCCGACCTCGGGATCCCCCAGGAGGATCTGGAGGAAGTATCTGGGGAGAGGGAAGTCTGGTGTTCTCTCCTAACGCTGCTGCCCCAGCGTCCCAGCCCCGGAAAAGTGGTAGAAAATGAATGAATGAATTCTTTTTTCGTGTTGGTGTGGGTTTTCTCCGGGAGCTCCAGTTTCCCCCACAGTCCAAAGACATGCGCTATTGGTGAATTAAATAAACTAAAATGGCTGTAGTGTATGAGTGTGTGTGTGTGTGTACAAGTGTGTGTGTGTGTCAATGCAAGAATGTATGGGTGTTTCCTAGTATTGGGTTGCAGCTGGAAGGTTGGCGAATAGTTGGCGGTTCATTCTGCTGTGGTGACCCCTGATAAATAAAAGGACTAAGCCAAAGGAAAATGAATGAATGAATGAATGATAGATATATAGGAGTATTCTTTTCAGTTCCCCCAGTACTTTTCCTCACATCCTCACAAGTATTTAAATTGTTAATGCAACTATTAAAGGTTTAGTTCACTGTACTTTTTGACAGAAAGTCTGTTCACTAGTTGGAAGTCTATTCAGTCTTCTGTGCCTCCATTTTGCCTTCCGGGTTCTTAAAAAAAGTAACCCTGGGCACATATTCCCAGTGACTCTGTGTTGATCACTTTATATAATGAACAGTTTTTGTTTAGGCGTTCATTCACATTTAAAGTCTGACCGTCAAACAGCTTTTAAATTCAATGAGAAATTTCGGTTCATTCAGAAGTTCAAGCATTCTTGCTTGATATGTGAGAACCAATAATAAGAGTTGCTCTTGCATTTCACATGGTAGGTTTGAGCTTCTACAGAAACCAATAGGATTTGTTCTTGTGCCTCAAGCAGGTTTAGTTGAGCTTGTGTGTATATTTGCTGATCAATGTTTATACCTGAATAATGTAATAAAATAATATAGTAAAGTATACAGTACTTGTGCCTCTTCATAAGACTTTTTACTGCTAAAGAAAACAAACTGCTTAGTTCCTGTGGATTTATTTTACAATTTAATTGAAAGAATTTGAGATGTTGGGTTTTGGGAGAATCATTTGAATCATATACATTTGAATCATTTACATGCGTCTCTTGTTCTTAAAGATTTATCTTTCTGAAATTGAAATATTAGTGATTTGGGAGAAAAGACTTCTTCCAGTGTAAAAAACAATGTAAAAATAACTTTATTTATATTCTGAAGACTGAAGACAAAAGTCGTACAGGTTTGAAACTGTGAGGGTCAGTTACTCATCACATATTATAGGACAGATAGAGAAGAAGCCCTGCAGTTCTAATCATAATAATGCATGGGGCATGTCTTGTATGGTTTAAACCTTCAACAGATTTCCAGATTTGCACCTCAGTTTTTTTTTTACACTATACCCATTTATTAGTTGAGTTGAGGAATTATTTAGAGGTCTGCAGTGGTGTTTTTGCCTCAGTGGTGTTGGAATGGCAACAGTAAGATCTTTCTGGTCCAATCCCTCTTGATAATACCTCTGTATGTTTGGCTTATGTCAGATTTATGCCAAACTACATCTGATCTTGCATAATAAAACTTGAAAACCTGGACTGTCTGTTGTTATATTTTATAACAATAGCCAAAAACATTGTACGTGTCAAAATGAAGATGTTTTGCAAAATCCTTATATCAAAAAGCAATTTTTGATTAGTAATATGCATTCCTGTGTAATTTATTGGTTAAAATTTAATTTTTTCTACAACAAAGTATTTACTTTGTTTTGAACCCCCAGATTCCAAATATTCAAATAGTTGTGTCTTGACCAAATTTTGTACTATCCTAACAAACTATAGATCATTATCCTGATTTCATGTCATTATTAAATCTAAATTAACAAAAATTGACATTGGGGTTGTGATCCATATGTGCTCCACATCAGAGCTTGGAAGCTCTAAGTCCACAGAGAGAAAAAGAGGACGGAGTGTGAACAAGTCGATGAAATATTGAGTAAAACATGAAGGTAAAATGATCTGATCGGAACTCTGATTATGAGTTAAATACAGGCGAAGGAATCCTCTTGCTTAAGCACGCTGAGCACAGACACCCCGCTTGCACATGCCAACTGGCCCAGAAGTGATAGATGAGCTGAAGGCAAAGCAGGGGGGTGGATGGGCATCAGGAAGGGCAGCTACAAGCTAAGAGACAGAGCCTGAGAAACAGTAGAGGGCATTCTGAGGCCAACCTGGGGTGTAAAAAAAGAGCAAAATGACCAATTTGATAATATAGTAGGAGGGATATTGAGAACAGGACTATCTGAAGCGGCACATCTGCAGAATGCATTACAGGGTGTGCAGTGCATTGGTGTGTTTTTTCTGCCTGCGTGCAGCAAAGCCGAGCTCAGGTTTCGGCAGTGTGCGGCAGGGGGCCGTCTCCTGTTGACGCGTGATGATTTAGTCAGGTGTGAGCGTGCACTTTCCAATTTGGGGGGAAATAAATTAGAAGTGATTTTTTATGAGGACTGTGTCCCAGTTCCCTGGCTTGCAATCCACCCCTACTGTGCACTGTCAACCCAACTGATGTGTTTATAAAGAGAGCTGAGGCTGGACCTCCGGGATCTTTCTATAACGCGCACACACAAACACACACACACACACACACAATGACAAACTTCAGCTTCTTTTGCAAACCTACACAAACACATGCATTTTGAATAAACAACTCATAAAATGGAAAAATAGCTATTATAGATGAGCTGCTTAATATTTTTGTGTTAATTTTTCAGATTACTTTTGCAAGTTATTAGTGTTCAGAATCATATTTAACACAATATAAATCTGGACATTTGGAAGGATTTTAGATGTTTAAAATTATTCCATGAGCAAATTTCTAATTTTTCATATATTTGTACAAATTATGTTCAATTATACTAACATAGAAAATAGCAAATGGATTCTCAAATTCATGTTTTGGATACATTTTTTTATTTAGATTTCTACCTAAACTGTTAGGTATATTAAAACTGGTAATGAAAAAATGTAATTTTATTCAGTTTTGAAGGCTGTCTTAAACTTTGTGAACATGATAAAACATTTAATATAATTAAATATGCATAGATAGATGGATGGATTGACGGACGAACAGAAGGACAGTTGAAGTCAGAATTATTAGCCCTCCTGTTTATTTTTTTACCCCAATTTCTGTTTAACAGAGAGAAGATTTTACCAACATATTTCTAAATATAGTAGTTTTAATAACTCATTTCTAATAACTGATTTATTTTATCTTTGCCATGATGACTAAATAATATTTTACTAGACATTTTTCAAGACTCTTCTACACAGCTTAAAGTGACATTTAAAGGTTTAAGGTTAATTAGCTTAACTAGGCTGGTTGGGGTGATTAGGAAAGTTACTGTATAATAATAGTTTGTTCTGTAGACTATCGAAAAATATAATTTAAAGGGGCTAATCATTTTGACCTCAAAATGGTTTTTAAAAAATTAAAAACTGCTTTTACTCTAGCCAAAATAAAACAAAAAAGACTATCTCCAGAAGAAAAAATATTATGAGACATATTGTGAAAATTTCCTTGCTCTGTTACACATCATTTGGGAAATATTTAAAAAAAGAAATAAAAAAATCAAATGGGGATTAATAATTCTGACTTCAACCAGATAGATAGATAGATAGATAGATAGATAGATAGATAGATAGATAGATAGATAGATAGATAGATAGATAGAATAATTGCTTAATATATGACATTTTTAAGCTTTCTAATACTCAATGGTGTTATATTTGCTTTATTGTAACAGCATTGTAATTTTTACTAAGAGTTGAGTTGAGTTTTTTATTGAGAAATGTGACTTTTTTTGTAGTTATGTATACTTTTCTTCATTTTAATTAATTTATCTGCATTTATTTATATTGTTAATAAATCAATTTGTGCTAAATAAAAATGAGAACATTTCCTTAAATAAAATGTGCATGTTTATATTTCATTTTATATTAGTTAGTTTAGTTGTCTATTTTATTCATACTTAATTTTTTATTATTATTGTTACTATTTTTGGTGTGAAATTGGTCCTGTCATATTTTACCTCACCACATGTTGCTTGCTTCTTCTCACTGAGAATTTCTGTAAATCAAGATAAAGCTATAATTGTACCATCAAAGCTGGCAAAGGAAAAGAACATTTTCTCTCACTCTTTTTCTTTTCCCCAGTGCCGCTTGAAGACTAATATTTTTGCAGAGGAGGCTGCAGTGAGTGGGCCGAGCCGAAGGAAGCAGCCCGACTGAGCTCCACAGGAGGCTGTGCTCAGGAAACCCAAACCCTCAGTGACCCCTGACCTCTGCTACTGCTGCAACATCTGCACCAGAGAGACCAAAATGAAGAAAAAAGATGAGGAACAGACATTGAGGTACAGTGAGGATGAGGAGTAAAAATGTCAAGTGTACAGTACGCAGAGAACGAGAGAAGCGGTAAAAGGAAATGCTCTGCTGTTGTCCAGAATTGTCCATCAGATGAGCTGCTATGGTTTGGTTTGAGTGGTCAGACTGTGAGAGATGGTAATCTGGACTATTACTGTAATCCTCTGTCAGCAGTGGTAGAAGCGGCTGGAAACAAGCTCTCTCCGACCATCAGACTCGCTCGCTGAGGGTTTGCAGGCAGCAGTTTCAACTTTCTTCCCTTAAGCATGAATGAAATTGTGAAGCCTTTGGATCTGACATTATACTGTATGTATTGGGGAGACCAAGGCTAGTGGACAAGTGATTCTTTATTTGTTATTTCAGCGATGTATTCCTTAAAGTGTTTGTTTATTTGACTTTCAAACTGTTTACAACCAATATAAACGTCCCGTGAAGTCCTTTGAAATGTGCACTTTTTATTTTATTATTTGGCGTAATCTCAACTGAAAGCTGTAAAAATGGTGGGACATGTAGTAGGTCCTTTTTAAAAAAAAACAACAGCCAATAGTGTTTTGTTTTTATCACAGCTCTTCCAGTGAGTGGTGGAGTTCAAACTCATCAAATGAGAAGCAAATGAGAAGCATCTTGAAGGGGGTGGGGAATGTCAGATAGCAGAGAGCGTATGATTGGTCAAGATTTGATTAGAAACTGAAGTATGAGGTGATCTGAAAGATGGCGGAAGTGACAAACTGCACACTAAAAACAAAATTTGTCACTGTTTTGGAGCACATTAGCTAATAGATATCCTTGAAACGTACACACTGAAAATAACATCTGGAATTTTTTATTTTAATTTCACAAGACCTTTAAATTAGTAATAGTCATCCTTTTTTTGCAATAACTTTTAGATAAGAAATAAACTAAACAAAAAAATTATAGCAAATTCTCATATGTTAAAAATTAAACATTGCTGTGTGACTATTAATGTTTAATTAATAAAAAAACAAGTTGTATATAGGTTGTAGGTGAATTACATGAGCTCTCTCTCTCTCTCTCTCTCTCTCTCTCTCTCGTGTTATTAGTAAAATTAGTTAACAGTAATATTAGTGACCTCCAAGTGATGACGGGTGCCCAATACGTCTAAATCCATCTAAAGCAGACCTTCCTCGGCTAGTCATTCTGACATTTACCCTGACTTTGAAATCATTTTGGGTGTTTAACAGTCTTTGCTTTCATAAATGAATTACTTTTATTACAGTTTATTATGTATTGGCTAAGCACAAAGTTATGTTTATTAAATATTATTTCCCATTTCCATGTTAACCTTATAAGATTAATTAAAGGTGCAGTACAACCAAAAAGATGTTGGTAACCAGCTCATTTTTAGTGCTGCAATAACATACTGTTATTTATAAATACCAAAAAAAAGTGCCAGTACTAGCATAAAAGTTCTTTTGTATTAATTTCTAAGTTGAAAAAAATAAAAAAAGTTTGATTTCCTGTAACTAACGTGCAAAAGATATAATCCTTTTTACAGTAGTTTGCTGAAATCATGCTACCTGCCTCAATTTCACAATAAAATTATGAATACAACATATTACTGTAAATTTTTTGTTAAATCCTGTAAAGTTATACTAATGCAATTTACAGTGAAAAATTACAGTTACTTATGAAAATATGGTATATTTTACAGTGCAGCTATAAAAAAAATTAAGAGACCACTGGAAGTCTCTACACTTGAAGATTCTCCGGATTTATGGTTTATATATTTTGTGTCTGAGTAAAATGTTTGTCACAATTTATTTTAAGGTGCAATTCTTGCTATTGATTTACCAATTGACTATGATTTTTGCCTTAGTAAACTCTCAATTTGCTGCTTTTAAATAGTTAGTAATTAAGTAATTAAGGTAGTAGTTTGGTTTAGGTATTGGGTAGGAATGGAGATGTAGAATAAGATCATGCAGAATATTTACTTTATAAGTACAAAAAAAACCCGGCAATATCTTAATAATACTGTAGGTAGGTAACAAACCACTATAATTAATATTGAGAATTGGAACTTAAACTAAAGTGTTCCCCAATGTTTTTGTTGTTGATTTACTCTGAGAATTACTGATGGCATTTCCTCCAAATTTAAAAGAAAACTGTTGCCATTTAGATATTTTTGTTGCATAAAAAAAAAAAAAAACATATATATGTATATATATATATATATATATATATATATATATATATTTTTTTTTACAAATAACAGCTGTTTAATTATAGAAATTTACTGTAAAATAATGACCATTAAATTACAGAAATTTACAGTAAATTTTAATTTCTAGTAGATTTCTGTAATTTACTGTAATTACTATTTTATTTCCCCCCAACACACACACACACACACAAAATCAGATTTTTTTTTACAGTGTATATATGTAAAATATATATGGTGCAGCACAAGTACTAGTGGTTCATCCAATCTATGCAGCCAACACTATAAAGAAAAAAAAAACACTTTTGCTGATTGTTCACTTGTTCAAACTACTTTTTATATTGAACTGTATCAACACAATTCTTGTGATTTTTGGGAGGTTATCTTAATGGTTTTATGTTCAACCAATTAAATTTTTTTAATCAATTAACTTAATTGATTTGTGATGGGGCAACATGAAGGTGTTGTGTGGATCCCTGTATTTTTTGTAAACCACTAAAAGTCACTTTGCTCCAACAACTGCTGAAAGGTTCCATGATCTATATGAAAGTGTTGAGTGTTATAAAACTTGATTCACAAGCTATGGACCATTGTTATTTAGCACAAATTGAATGTGTATTATTTAAATGTAATTCATTCTTCTTAGGCAAAGCTGGTTAAAGACTGTTGTGTATTCAGTATTTAATGTCACATAATTATTTAGCAATCATTTTAAAATAATTGTTTGCTGATGAAACTAATACAGTTAATCGTTAAAAAAGTGGAGCTGCAAATTTTTTTTGTGCTTTTTTTGTTACTTTGCGGAATAGAATATTCAGAACAGCTTTTATTTGAAATAGAAGTCTTTTGTAACAATCTGAAAGTCTTTACTGTCACTTTTAATCACTTTTGATTTTGCTTAATAACAGTATTAAATTCTTTTCATAAAATCTTACTGACCACAAACGTTGAACTGACGTGCATTATTATTACAACATCCCACAAGCATGAATAGCCTTTTGTAGCCCAAACGTAAGTGCATATACAGAAACTGACTACCGTAGTCTGCCATCCCTTCTGAGATCCTTAATGTATAGAAATAACTTTTAATAGGCACACCATTAAACGCTGTCATCAGGGGAAGGGCAAGAGAATCTCAAACAGTTCAAAGTCTCTCACCTTTACGAGCTGATATAACTCGACTAGGAGTGGCAAAGACAGTGGGAGGAATAGGCTGAGTTGAAGAAGAGGAAGTGGGCAGTGTAGTTTTCGGGCTGGGTGAGGGGTAATAGTGACGGGGTCAGTTGCTGGGTGGTCAGAAGAACTGTATGCATGTGTGGTAAAACTCTTTGGGCATAATCGCAGGAATCTCAAATTTCTGCTATATCTTCATCTCAATCAGTTTTAAACACGTTTCCATGCTTGCATTAATGCAGTTTAAGTTAGTCACTTATATTCAGGATTTTACGTTTTGAGGTCCCAAGAGAACAGTAATCTGAGGGAAATGTTTCAGAAATCATGTGCTTTAGAATATCCCAAAATACCCAGCAGCTCTTTGGGCCAATCTGCTGTGTTTCAGTGGGCTATTCAAAAAGCAGACGTATGTTTTTTTTTATTTCAGTGCTAAATTTAAGCCCATTTCAATTTGTCCTCTTCGACAATATCTAGCTTAGAGATGCACAGCAGTATTTGGGAAGTGAGCGGGTGTTGAAATCTGCTGAGTGGTATTGTTAACAGAGCTTGCAGGTCGGTCTGTTGCTAGGCCTGACACTGGGGCCCACTTGAAATGTCAAATCTGATTGGCATGATTGGCTGTGGCGCTGTGGGAAGTGTCCTGCCTCGATCCAACGGAGAAAGCTGTCAGCAGATAGGGAGAAACCCAAACACAGTCGGCCACAAAGCTCGGCCATTCCTCCAAACCCAACATTCAAGGTAAAAAATAAATTTCGATGGGTTCTCCTTAACTCGTTCATGTGGCTTTTCTCTTTGCTTCTTTCTGCTTCCTCCTGTCCAGTGCCCTTGCTCGTCCCTGAACACTTACTGTACTTGATTTCTAAAAACAAATCCATACAGCACATTTGAATTAACAACATCTCTTCAATAACAGTGACGTAATCCATTTATACTCTGGAATCCGGCTTTAATGCGGCACTGGAATGCTGGAATGCTGCAGAAAAACAAACGCGGCAAAGGAAAATAGACAAACCAGGATAATGGTAGGCAGACTGGAAGAAAGCACACGAGAGACCCTCAGAGACAGAAAACATTCATCTTAGATGGAATGGTAAGAGCATGAAAGAATTGCTAATGTGTGTTGTTTTCCATCACAGGTATTTTTTGGTGCTTTTATTTAGAAGAGAGTGGACTGAAAGAACAGAAAATGATGGGGAAGGAGGGAAGGAACTAGTAAAAAAGAAATGCAAAACGAATTTTAACCCATGTTAGAGTCTATTTTAGTGTGTCAGAAACTTGTTTACTTCCGACTGTTACTCCAAAAACATTCTTTAATGAGGTGGATTAGGTGTGTTTGGCAGAGCACAGTCTTTCAGTTTCTTCCCTTTCCTTCAGGAAAAAAAGATAATGCTGAATTTGATAAGGAAAGAAGGTAGAAACTAGGGCTGTGCAATTTAGGAAAAATATATAATAAAGATGCTTTTGACAGATATTGTGATTTGATTTTGTAGTCAAGATTCAGCTCAATAATCTGTAAGTCGTGGCTACAATTTAGCCCCCCTGTTTATTTTTTCCTCCATTTTCTGTTTAGCGGAGAGATTTTTTAACATATTTCTATTTCTATATATAAACATAATAGTTTTAATTACTCATTTCTAATAACTGATTTATTTTATCTTTGCCATGATGACAGGAAATGCTATTTTACTATATCTTTTTCAAGACACTTCTTTACAGCTTAAATTGACATTTAAAAGCTAAACTAGGTTAATTGGGTTAACTAAGCAGGTTAGGGTAATTAGAAAAGTTACTGTATAATTATGGTTTGTTCTGTAGACCAGTGGTCACCAAACTTGTTCCTGGAGGGCCGGTGTCCTGCAGATTTTAGCTCCAACCCTAATCAAACACACCTGAACAAGCTAATCAAGGTCTTACTAGGTACACTTGAAACATCCAGGCAGGTGTGTTGAGGCAAGTTGGAGCTAAACCCTGCAGGGACACCGGCCCTCCAGGACCGAGATTGGTGACCCCTGCTGTAGACTATCAAAAATATAGCTTAGAGAGGCTAATAATTTTAATTTTAAAATGGTGATTAAAAAATTAAAAACTGCTTTTAGTATTTTCTAGCCGAAATAAAACAAATAAGACTTTCTCCTGTAGAAAAAACATTATCAGACATAATGTAAAAAATTTCCTTGCTCTGTTAAACATCATTTGCCACTTTTTTAAAAAGAAAAAAATTCAAAAGAGGCTAATAATTCTGACTTTAACTGCATATATTTCATTTTGCAGCCTCTTGTGAGCTAATCGCAATGTTTCAAATTGCGATTTGATTACAAATAATCGCACAGCCATAGTAGGAACTGGAATAGATTGATCTCATGTCTGATCATAAACCAGTAGACTATGACTCAAAAAAGATTTATTAAATGAGTGCTTTGAGGGTTAAAGCACTTTTTTTTGTTGTGCTGAGGGTAGAGCATTCAACGTCTGGTCTTAGAAACAAAAATAAATAAATAAAGCTGACATTGCTGAATTGGATGAGAAAGGAGGGAGAATCTAGAGTGTAACCATATCCAAAACCAAAATTGTCTTGTTTATTAGACTCTTTAATGTGAATTAAAGTATTTGGTCATTACTCTGATCTGATTAATGAAGTTTAAGTGCTTTTGAAAGTAAGTGGAGCATTCAGGTTTGTGTCTTAGAGACAAAGACGAGTAAAACTGTTTTAAACTGTGATGGTTTCAATGCAGAAAAGGAGACTGGGATCTAGAATAAAAATTTTAAGTCCTATTTTAAGTCTTCTGTGTTAGACTGTAGCGCAATATGTCGGAAATCATAAGGAAACTGTAGGCCATGACTTCAAAAATGATTTATTTAATGAGGGCTGTGGGGGTTAAGTGTTTTTGGCGGTGGATAGAAAATTCAACTTCTGCTCTTTCCTTTGGAGAAAAAGAAAGAAGAGTAAAACTATTGACAATGCTGAATTTGGGTGAGATGAAGAGCAG
>NC_141028.1:22125000-22257500 GCF_052040795.2 Danio rerio
TTGTGGACTGATTCTGAACCGGCCTCGAGCCTCTTTGATTCTTCTGCGAGCCCAATTTTAGAGGGTTGCTGGGTGGAGGATTGTGCCTCACTGGCATAGAGTACGTCACTTCCTTTTGCTGCTGCTGCTGACCGCCACCCCGGTGAAACTGCGCTGCCCCATTCTGATGCCCGCCTGTAAAGAAATACACAGTTGGAGCATCAGTTTTTTTCTATTCTAACAAATGCAAACCAGAGACTAGAAAACTTAAAATACTAATTATTACAGCAGCGAGAACTGCTAGTGCTCTCAGTTTTTCATTATGTATTCCTGAGGGCCAGCCTGTACAGTATGTTTCTGCTTTGAGCTTTGGGTCCTCCCCAGGTGTTTTCCCTCTCAGAGAGTTTTCTCTTGTGAAATAAAAGTGTGCTTGATTATATTAAGCATGCTCTAGTTGTACCTCAAAAGCTTTTTATATAAAATGGAGAAACTTTAACAAATCTACATTTGTGAATATAAATGTTGCTCCAATCAACATATTATTACACAGAAATTCAATTTCTTTGTTTTTCATAAAAATGGCAAATTTCACAATGTGATAGTCAAACGCAAGGTAAAAACAAAATGTGCGTCAAAGCTCTCTAAGCGATTCTCAACTTATATGGACTGATCCCCTGAATGTAATGTATCTTCTTTTGTATTGTTTAAGGTTTATTTATTAGTGCATGGTCACTCGGTTATTTCCAAAAATTGAATTAATTTCATTAAATTATTAGTATGATTGGCCGGCGCAGTGGGTAGCTCTGTTGCCTCACAGCAAGAAGGTCGCTGGTTCGAGTCTCGGCTGGGTGAGTTGGCATTTCTGTGTGAGTTTGCATGTTTTCCCCTTGTTGGCAGTGGGTTTCCTCGGGGTGCTTCAGTTTCCTCCACAAGTCCAAAGACATGTGGTATAGGTGAATTGGGTAGGCTAAATTGTCTGTAGTGTATGTGTGTGGGTGAGTGTGT
Organism: Danio rerio; assembly: GCF_052040795.2. Taxonomy (NCBI): domain Eukaryota; kingdom Metazoa; phylum Chordata; class Actinopteri; order Cypriniformes; family Danionidae; genus Danio; species Danio rerio. Next base: position 22,125,985 of record NC_141028.1, read on the forward strand.
ATGGCTGTTTCCCAGAAATGGGTTGCCGTTGGAAGGACATCTTTCCAACTAAGCCGAAAAAAAAATGAATGAATGAATATTAGTATGTCCATATTTTATCCATAATTTACAGATGTTAATAGTAACATCAACAAAACAACATGCACATTCTATTCCATTGGATTGTGACCCCTGAGGTCATAACGTTAGATTAAAAACACACAATACTGTCAGATGCAGCAGATTGATTTCGTGTCACCAGGTTAAACTTTCTGACACCTTGGCTTTACAACACTCACATAATAAAAAAAAAACTGAACAATGAGGATGATCTCTGATAGATTTTCAACACTGATATATTTATAACCACCACAGAGGATATTAGGGGTAACGAGTCTCTGTCATTGGTATTTTGGGGTCAGGGGCTGAAAAGTTTGGGAACCCCCGCTCTAGTGGACTTGTAAAATTAGCTTTTAATCGTGAGTTTCTAATAGCATAACAGTTTACCAGCAGCGCCCGGATGAGTTTATTTAGAATGAAAAGTTTCTCTGCATAAGGTGCATTGGCTATCAGTTTCTAAAATTCCTTAACTATATCTTTTCCCTCTGCACATGTTTGACTGTGCAACGTGGGTTTAATAATCCATGTTGAAACCCTAAGTAAAACAGTTCCAAATACACTTCGCAACTGCAAATATGAATCTTCCCATCAGTGACAAAGAACGCAGTGTGAAAAGCACATTAGTTATTAAAATTCAGAGTCTCCCTACCTCTGTGCTGTGGCTGGCTTCTTCCTCCATGACTCTGAGGCATGCCTTTCCTAGTCGGCTCTGTAGAGAAACAAAAAGAGTAGTAAACTCAATGTACAGATGCTGAATACCCTCTTCATCCATGCCTCCCACATACTGGATGTCTTTGGCAGTCCATCTCCAACACTGACGGTGAGGGTCTTTCCTCCGGCTTTGATGACAGCTTCATCGGCCTGTCCTCTCTGAAACACCACCATTCGTGTGCTTCCTCCTCCCCATCCCTCTTTCTTCACATTAAACTGCAGCCTGCACAAAACATAAGCATCATCTTGAGTGGTACGAGAGAGAGAGAGAGAGAGAGATGGAGGATAATGGGCACCTGTCGCTGAAAGACAGTGTGAGTTTGCTTCGGGTTTGCTCCTCGTAACGTTTGCACAGCAGTGTCAGGAACTCAGTCTTGAACATGGACTCCAGCAGACTGTCGTACTCAGTCTCGTGCAGGATGAAGAAGTCATCTTGCCTTGTGCTGCAGGGAATAAAAAAGATTATTACAATAAAACGCATTTAATTCTCTGAGCACCAACAGCTCCTTTGTGTAAATAGCACTGTGTTTACGGCCTCTTCGTGTTGATTTGCTGAATGTCTGCTCAATGGAGGTCGCTTTGGACATGAGTGTCTGCCAAATGACTAAATGTAAATATTCATATTTACAGTTACTGAAGAGAATGTGAATGAACTTTCCAGCATTGTGTATATATATATATATAATTCTAAACTATATATTCCCTATTTAACTATGTTTCGAACTACGTTTTCGAGCAATGATCAACATAGATGCTAATCCAGAATCGCCTTATACTTGGCGAAATCACACTTGGCACCATACCAATCACAAATGACCAGCACTGGAAATAAATTAAAAAAAGATTTTTAGAGTTGCAGTGTTTTCATGATACAAACCACAAACACTCACAAACTTTCGTGACATATTTTTTAAAACCTCCAGAGGGCACTGTTCTCAATAGAAAGAGTCTCTTTAATGGTCTTCACTTTTTTAGCTTGGAATATTACACTTCTATCAGAAAAAAGCTCATAATTGACTACTGTATAAATATTGCATAATATCATAAAGTTTCCTTAAACATCAGAATAAAAACCCATAATTATTATTAAAAAAATAAAGATTCATTTCACAATTAATAGATTTATGCTGACAAAATAGTTATTAATTTAAATTTTGAGTGAAAACAGAGTGAACTGTTACTTTTAGCATGATATTAAAAGATACAATTCAATATATCATATTAATAGTAATAGATGCATTATGCAATTTTATAATTCTATGAAAAATAAAAAAAAGATTAGTGCATTCTTAATGATAAGAAGAAACCCTGCCAATGATCATTTAAGAGTAAATTATATTGAATCTTCAGCCAGGCTTCACAGTTCAACAGACAACTTATTTACTAAAGAAGAATTTTGAGCAATTAAAGAAGAGAGGAGAGCGGAGGAGATAACAGAGACCTTGACTGATGAAAATCCCATTGTTGACTCAGTAATTGATTTCCACATTACCCTACTATACAACATCATAAATCATCTTCATAAAAGGAAGATGATCACAATCCTTCTCCTCTTGCTCAAAACCCCCCATACTTTCAGTCTTTCTCACTCTTGACATATAAGGCAGACGAGAAGAACTGAGCAGCCATAAATATTAACTCATTTCCTTTTTGATAATTTCCTTTTAGCTTGTTGCATTTAGTCTCCGCAAAACTTCCGTATCAGCTTTTCTGCTGTTTGGTGGTCTGGCAGCTTGTTTTTGGGCATGCAGTAATAAATCTGCTTGCAAGCACTGCTGTGGATCAAGTACACTCAAAAAATGTAGGCCTAACAAATAAGATTTCATATAAAACGTCCATCCATTTGGATCACATACTTTTAACAGAATAGAATCATATAATAGAATTGTACTTTTTCTACAGCTTAGATATACTTACGCTCACCGGCCGATTTATTAGGTACACCTTACTAGTACTGGGTTAGACCCGCTTTTGCCTTCAGAACTGCTTTAGCACATCGTGGCATAGATTCAACAAGGTACTGGAAATATTCCTCAGAGGTTTTGGTCCATATTGACATGATAGTATTACACAGTTGCTGCAGATTTGTCTGCTGCACATCCATGATGCGAATCTCCCGCTCCATCACATCCCAAGGGTGCTGTATTGGATTGAGATCTAGTGACTGTGGAGACCATTTGAGTACAGTCATCTCATTGTCATGTTGGAGAAACCAGTCTAAGATGATTCGCACTTTATGACATGGCACGCTATTCTGCTGGAAGTAGCCATCAGAAGATGTGGTCATAAAGGGATAGACATGGTCAGCAACAATACAAGGTAGGCTGTGGCATTGATTCTGAATCAATTGGTGCTAATGGGCCCAAAGTGTGTCAAGAAAATACCCCCCATACTATTACACTACTACCGGCCTTGTATCAATCGTTGATACACGACAGAATGGATCCATGCTTTCATGTTGTTGATGCCAAATTCTCAATTATCCAAATGTTGCAGCAGAAATCAAGACTCATCAGACCAGGTAACGTTTTTCCAATCTTCTATTGTCCAATTTTGGTGAGCCTGTGCAAATTGTAGCCTCAGTTTCCTGTTTTCAGCTGACAGGAGTGGCTTCTGCTGCTGTAGCCCATCCGCCTCACGGTTGGACGTGTTGTGGGTTCAGAGATGCTCTTTTGCATACCTCGGATGTAACGAGTGGTTATTTGAGTTACTGTTGCCTTTCTATCAGCTTAAACCAGTCTGGCCATTCTCCTCTGACCTCTGGCATAAACAAGGCATTTGTGCCCAGTGCCCACTGAACTGCCGATCACTGGATATTTTTTCTTTTTTAGACCATTCTCTATAAACCCTAGAGATGGTTGTGCTTGACCATGTCTACATGCCTAAATGCATTAAGTTGCTGCTATGTGATTGGCTGACTAGAAATTTGCATTAACAAGTAGTTCATGAAAACACTTTTTTTTTTTTTTACAAGTTGAATGTTTCTACATTTAGGAATCTTTTTCACAGCTGTTCCCTGTTAAATGAGCAATGTGTAACTTCTTCAAATTAGGCTCCGCATTTTAAGGGTGTTTTTTTCACAGCTGTAGATTGTTTGCTTTGCTTTGAAACACAAATTAAAACTGGTACTGCTTCTTCTTGGTTGGATTGGCTTTCGCAAATAGTACAAAATGCATCACATGCATCTATCATATGATTGGTCAGAGCGCACATGATGATTTGGGATTCCACATATTGCATATATATAATATATATATATATATATATATATATATATATATATATATATATATATAATTATTTTAAATTAGTGAAAATAAATCATACACAGTTATAAAGTCAGATTTGCCCATCTGTTTTCATATACTGCACGCATAGCTAGAGTTTCTACTTTAAAACTTACCTCAGTGACACTGAACGGATGCCGCTGATGTCCAGCCTTCTTTTCAGAACTTCTTTTATCTGGCCCTTTTCTGGTCCTTTCTTTATCTTTTCCCGACCAATTAGGTAGATGGATTTTGGTGACAGTATTAGATCCCGCTTTATAGACTAGAGAAGTAAACAAGATACAAATAATTAGGATAAAAATAGTTAGTCAAAAGTCAAAGAAGTCAAAGTTATTAGGTGTGAATTGTTTTTTTTTTTTTTTTTTTTACATTTTTCAAATACTTCCCAAATGATGAATAACTGAGCAAGGAATTTGTCAAAGTAATCTCTATTATTGCTTTTTTTTTTCTTCTGGAGAAAGACATTTTTGTTTTATTTCGGCTAGAATTAAGGCAGTTTTTAATTTGTTTAAACATTTAAGGTCAATATTTTTAGACCACTTAAGCAATATTTTCTTTTTAATTGTCTACAGAACAAACCATCGTTATACAATGATTTGTCTAATTACTCTAACTGGCCTAATTAATCTTGTTAAGCCTTTAAATGTCATTTTAAGCTGAACACTAGTATCTTGAAAAATATTTAGTAAAATATGATGTACTTTCATCAACATAAGCTGCATAACACTTGGGTATAACATTTGGGTACTTTTGTTTTGAATAAACTATTTTTTTATTAATGAATGAACTATTCATCAAAGAATCTTGAAAACTGTATCTCAGTATTAAGCATCATTCACAACTATTCACTGTAAAAATATCCATAAATGATGTGTTTTCTGTCTTTTGTCATTCATGATAGTTTTGTTTTATTATTATTTATGCTTTTGAATTGCATTATGGCACTTTGAGTTTTTTTTCTCTAAAAACATTTGATAAGTAGTATTAATAAGTAACATTTTGTCTGAATTGATGATAAACTACAGTGAAAAAACCTAATAAAAAACTTCCAGTACTTTTTCTATTATTTTACTGACTCATTTCCATATATATATATTATTTCTTATTCATTATATATTTTTCAAACTACTAAAACGTCAACATCAGTCAAATATTGAAACTTAATTTGCAGATATGTTTTACAGTGTAGATAATAAAAAAATAATTATAAGTAATAAAGGAAAAGATTCAGTCCACAAACACACACAAAAAATGTGATTACATTCATGCATCCATGACAAACTCAAAATCTCTTTCGCTCATTAATTCCTCACCTTGAACCTACGGTCAAACTTGTTAACCGAGTCAGCAAAGTCAACCCGCTCTCTTTTGGCCATGAACTGCCGCAGCTCAGGTCTGTCCTCCATGCCCAGGTAATCGCCAACAAAGTTCCTGTTTATACTGTTCCTACGACGTTCTTTAGAGTTATAAAGTATATCCGAGGCTAAAAATGGCAAGGAAACAGAAAAAACATGACTCATACATCAAGTACATTAAATTACCAAACAGGAAATGTAGATCAGAACAATGTATTTTTATTCATAAATGAATATTTTAAAAGGCATCACAATTTAATACAATATAGTTTACAAAAAAATAATAATTACTGTAACAACATGTGAAGTGCTTTTTTATGGGTTTTGAACAGTTTCTGTAGTACACTGAGTCGGTGTCTGCACAAAAAAATGACGTTTTCTGTTTGTTCAAACTACTTATTTAAAATGAGCTGAATCAACACAATTCTGGAGTTTTTTTTGGGACAAATTAATTCTTTTATGTTCAATCCACTTAAATTTGTAAAAACTAATATGTTAACTTAATTACATATTTTCCCAACTCAAATCAATCTGTGTAGAACTCAGCATTTTTACAGTGTGTTTAGTACTTTATAGCTCAATTAATGAGGTTTTATGAGCATTACAATGCTGCTTATGTAGGCAATACACAACCATTCACTTGGTTTTACAGGCTCACCCTCTTCCCGCATTTGTTCATATTTCCTCCTGGCAATGTATTTCCTCCACGCCTTCTGGATGGTTCTGGCAAATGTGTCAAACTTCCTTTCTCGCATCTCTTCCAGCAAAAATAGCTACAGATTAAAGAAACGGGAGTTGAAATGAGAAATGCTCTTTAAGAGCTACGTCACGAATCAAGAAACTGTTTATTCAAGAGCTTTTTTAGGTATTTGCTGAGTTTTGAGTTCAACTTTTTAACTCTGAGCCTCACCGACTCCGGATTCTTGATGAAGATTTTGGAGCGACCCATCTGGTACTGATCTGTCTCCATGTTTACCGTACGCAAGAGGTGTAAAACACCCTGCTGCTCTGCTCCACGCCAACATGGCCACGTCTCTGCTGTCAGGATGGCATACCTAGCAAAACGTGTGATTCAGTTACCCGAGATATTAGAACTAAGGCAAACACATCTGGGAAATCATCTCTAAAAGTAGCCCTCTTGAGATTAACAATGTCTGAGATTAACACAGTCAGCGATATTTCTGCTGAGATTTGCACCTGAGATTCATTTATTTGTTCCTACATTTAGTTAACTAGAACACTAGAGCTAAAGGGTAAATATAATCAAAGCTTTATCAACAAAAATGAAGCTTTTATTTCAGGAATCTTTCTGAAAAAGATCACTGTGGCTGAGGTACTATTGGTCTGAACGTATACGTAATAAGTTTATATAGCTGTAAGGCTTTGCTTCTGTGGCATGAGAATATTTGACTGGGTCATTCCTTCTGTTCAGACTGATCAGGTCCAACACAAGTAAAAACATGAACACTTTGGAGAAGTGCTTTAAAATAGAAACTGAAGCTGTAATCCTAACTGAAAGCGACACTGACTGTGGTTTTCAAGTTCAATACTGTAAGGCTGCTCACTTTAAAGCAATTACTTTATTACTATTGAGAGTGGTCTATAAATATATGTGACTTAAAGAGACAGTTGACCTAAAAATTTTAATTCTGTCATCATTTAGATACCCTTGATTAGTTCCATACCACTTTGAGTTTTTTTGTTTTGTTTTGTTGTGTTGAACAAAAGACGATATTTGGAAGAATGTTGTAAACCTGTAACTATTGACTTCCATAGTATTTGTTTTTCCTACTTGTCACGAGTGCAAGCGAGTTGAGGACCACAAAAGTAAAAATCCAAGTCCAGTTTAATAAGATTAGTCGAACAGACAGGCAATGGTCAATACAGGAGCAAAACAGGAACATACAGATAATTTAAATTGTAGTCATAAAATAGGCATGAGGTCGGTACAGGCAGCAAAAAAGCATACAACAAAAAGCAGACCCTCTAGTTTTTTGCGATTACGCAATCCCTGAATCCAACGCAAAATCAACAAAAAGTGGCAAATTTTTGTGATCCTGCTAAATTTTTTATTAAATGCAAAGTAATTCGCAAAACATTTAAATCATCTCATAAAACATCCGTTTAAAAAAAAAATCTAATTATATTTATTCAGTTTGCAATTTATTGTTTTATGTGACATATAGACGTTGCATACACAGCACATGTGATGTATTTGAGTTTCTCTCAAAAAATGAAGTTTCACTTGTGCCCTCACAATCCTGACATTACACGGAAGTAGGCGGAATTGTTTTGCAGCCTGTGCAGTAAGCAGAAGCGAATGAATCATGGGTGATTTACATGTGAAGTCAATGCAAAGATGCGATTAGACATCATGCGGCATGAACTGGGCGATTGACATGCTTCAGACTGAAAAAGAATGATGGAGATTTGAGGCTAAAAGATAACTGCCGCTGGACATGACTGAATTGAAGGACATTATTTGTGTTTTACATGAATGGCTGGTATTAAGCCTCCTTTGCACTGCACATGACAAACGACAAGCGACAGACCAGAAGTCATTCATTTCCAATGGAGAGCAGTCCTGGAGCTGTGTGGAGTTCCGATCATCTCCGTATGCGAAAAATTCGGATCCGAATTGAGCTGCGGATCCGTTGAAATATTTGAACTCCTGCGTATGCGACCTGCTGACCAGACATGACGTATTCCAGTGTTGTCCAAGCAGATGAGAAATATGAGTTTATTTGGTTATTTTTGTAAAAGTCCAAATTAAAAAAAAACTTTTCTGTTCATAAATGTAAGTAAGAAAGTTATAAAAATATAAATTTTTTATGTTGTCTCCACATTCCCTCCAATATTTTAGCGGTCTATGAGTTTCTACTATTCATTCATCCATTAAACCATGTAAACGCACAGAGAATAAAGGCTCTTGCATTTGCCCTCCTTTATTTTGGACACCGTGAGAATCAGCTTCTCCCCCATGGTGCACGACAACACTAAAAATACTGTGCGACTGCCACAAGGGGGCGTATTGAGACAGTCGTGTCCAAATGTCATGTGCAGTCGGCTTTAGGCAAGGCAAGGCAAGTTTCATACACGGTGGCAAAAGTGCTTTACGTAAACAAGAGTAAAAGAAACAAGTATAAATAAAATAAAAACAAATAATTTTAAAAAAAGATGAAAACAGCGTAAAGACACAGCGTTTTTCCATATTCCAAAACACTGGTGTATCATATTTTCTCATTTTACTCTGGGACTTTTTCGGTACCTATTATGGTATTATGGTGTGCATAAAATCGATAAATGTTTTGGTTTAACCCTTTTTCTGCAGAAAACACTTTGTTTGTTTGTTTCTTTGTATACTTTTTTGTCCCTCAAGAAAAAAATATTCTGTGGACTCAAAGCACTTCAGCAAGTACTGATGCAATGAAAATGATAGTTAAAAAAAAGAAAAAAGAATTACATAAATTCCATTGACAAGTTTTATGGCAATTCGTGTTTTAGGTGTATTAGGGAAGCCCAGGGCCGGAGCAAGCTGAACTGCCTCTCTAGGCAGAGGACGATCACGCCACCCTCAACCCCAATGTGAAAACGAAAGTGACCGGTTATGAAAATAAAGTGAGGTGTCGCGGACCTCTATTCAGCCGCCCTATGCGTGGATATAACTGAGGACGCGCGGGTGCTGAGGGAGGGAGGGAGGGAGGTGTCGCTGATGCTGCCCTCTCTATACTGCCGCCCTACGCGCGGATTTAACTGAGGACACGCAGGTGCTGATGGAGGTGTCACTGACGCTGCCCTGCCCTCTCTATTCTGTCGCCTATGCACAAATATATCTGAGGACACGGGTGGTGAGGGAGGTGTCGCGGACATAACTGAGGACGCGAGTGGTAAGGGGGGTGTTGCGGATGCCACCCTCTCTATACTGCCGCCCTAGGCGGCCGCCTAGGTCGCCTCTGTATACATGCCGGCCCTGGGGAAGCCCTAACACATGTCCTGAGTGAGGTACATGTCAGATTCTCAGTGAAATCTGAGATAAAGTAAGATTGTGGATAAAAATAAGAGTCATAACTTCGCTTAGCTTAATTCCTATCGTTTTGGATCTGTTATGACAGGAGACCAACATAAAGAAGCTTATTTTTATGATCTGTGTCATTGTCTTTGCACACCTAACATAGTATTACCTAATATGGTAAATTGTATAATTTAATGGTAATGTATATACATTTCAGAGAATTGTAGTTTGTAGTATAATATGTGTAGTTGAAATCAGTAGTAATGTTATGATTACAAGCGATCCACTCCTGGCAGATTGCTGGTGATCATAACACTACTACTGATGTCAATGGTCATAGGTTTCTAACATTCTTCACAATATCTTCTTTTGTGTTGAAAAAAAAAAAAACCTCCATCTTGTTTGAAGCAAGTCAAGGCTGAGTAAATGATGACAGAATATTCATTTCTGAGTGAAATATCCCTTAAAGTGGTGAAATGCAAACATCCACATCACTACAATCAGATGCTTTTTTAACAGCTGCCATTTTTGTTGTGTTCACTTTTATATCTTCAGTAGAAAGAGCGCAGCACATAATACAGCTACATTTCACTGCACAAATAACCTGTTGACACATATATTGAGCCTTAAGTCAAGTCCTGGACGGCTTTTCTACTAAAACGTCCATATTTGCAAAGATTGTGAATTTTTATAACCAAACATATTTTTTCCGAGCTTACTCACCTGTGTAAAAACTTTGGGAAGATTCTACGGTAGGCAAATCCAGCACGTCGTACCCTAATATTTTCCCTTAAGCCGAGATATTCCACTTGATGTCTCGCTCTGGGGCCGTGAAAAATAAATTCATGATGGTTTGCTTCATGCATGATATCTGTCATCATATTGCACGAGTATGACATTATACCTGCTCTCCTCCCAGTCTTTGGGCCTCTTGGTCTCGTTGGGTTTGATGCAGCGTATGTAGTGCGGTGTGCACTTCATCAGTGTACTGACCAGCTCATTGGCTTGCCTCTGTGGACCAGACAGTCAGTAAAAGACGCCAAATAGAAATAAATCTAACAGGTGTGCTGAGGTTATTGAGATCTCTGCTCTTACTTTGATCTTGGAGCCAGCTGTGGTTGGTCTACCTTTCTTATCCGTGTTGAGGTTTTCTGGGAAGAGGCTTTGGATGAAGTCACTGAAATGGCAAAGAAATAAATAACTTTGGCTGTTTGGAACATGTTGATTGAGGTTACGGGAAAAGGAGATACGTCAATTTGCTGGGGCTTTCCAGAAGGAGAAAAACAGTTGAACTTATTTAAAGCGAAATTGATTACGCTCATCTGTCTTTATACTATTGTTTCTCTGGCTTTCCATTACATTACATTCTTTTTTACCAAATCTAAATAAAACATCTTAATATGAACAACGTTTAGAACAAGGCAGAAAAGGAAAAATAGCACTCACTATTGGCTGCTTTGCATCAGTTCTATGAGATCGGGGAAAAGCACATCTCTGTTTCGCTCACAGAAACCATTGATATCGTATGACACCTGAATCATAAGAATAAAGGTAAGGTAGTAAGAACAAATGTAAGAATACTATGGAATAAAAGCTAGCATTTAAATGTTTGCAATTGCATTGCATTCCCATATACTCAAAATTTAGTATGTTAAATATCTCAAAAACCACCCAACCCGCTCTGAACTGGGATCGAACCAATGATTCTTTGCATGGGAGTCACCTTTAGAGGTCAGAGGAGTGAGGTTTACCTGCACAGCACTTCACTAGCTGGTCTCTGCTACATGTATACTGAAGTATGCTAATATTTAACAGCGACATCCGATTAACTATTCACTTTTCTAGAATTTTTTGGTATTTAGTTAGGTTTCTATGGTATCTGCCACCTCAGAAGTGTTGCAGCCAGAACCATGGTACGTATTTTTCTTTCATTTCAAAATGTCACTTTATTTTAATTTTTATGCCAGTCTTTCAATCCAGGTGTCACTGTGACAGTACAGGCTATGTGTGTGTGTGTCAAACATTTTAGTGAATCACATTTGTTTGAGTTGGTTATATAAGAAAAAAAGAGAAAATGATCACTTTTGTGATGACAATGCTCCATTTTAATGGCACAAGATGCCATCTGATGGTAATGGTAAATGACTGACAGATGTTGTTTTTAAAGTTTGAAGCATCCTCCTTACACGTACACGCAAAGCATACTGGGTAATTTTACGTTCAAAGAAAAAGGTCTATGTACAGTACTTGAAACGTGACCATTCACACTCACTCACTGAATATGTGCATTTTAACCGTACTTGCCATCTACTGCTTGTGTAATGGTGATATGAGGATGGTTTGACAAATCAGGAAACAATTTGCAAAAGTCCAAAAGACCAGTCAGAGAGCAGCTATTTATTGTTAAGATAGCCGAGCCTCCATTTTAAAAGGTCTGCATTTCAGTCCGTCTATACCAGGGGTCACCAATCTCGTTCCTGGAGGTCCGGTGCCCTGCAGAGTTTAGCTCCAACTTGCCTCAACACAACTGCCTGGGTGTTTCAAGTATACCTAGTAAGACCTTGATTAGCTTGTTCAGGTGTGTTTGATTAGGGTTGGAGCTAAAATATTCAAGACACCGGACCTCCAGGAACAAGTTTGGTGATCCCTGGTCTATACTGAAATGGAACACAAGGGCTGCGTCCGAAACCGCCTACTACTCAGTAGGTACTGCATTTGAATTTAAACGTACTACTCGGCCGTTAGAAAAGTACGTTCTATACAGTATGAATGTGGAAAGTATGAATGGAATTCGGACGTACTACATCCGCCATTTTGTCATGGTCACATGATCTACCTGCGTCATTTGCGTCGCTTCACTTCCATTCATGAATTCTCTCGCGGGGCATTATGGGATAGCGCAGCGTGCATGGGTTGCGCACTCCAGAATCTCGCCGGAAGTAGTAAGTCATCTGGGTACTTCTCGCATACTGATTTTCGAATTCTATGAATTCGGACATACTACTCGGCTCACATACTGATTTTAGCGTACTATATAGTATGGAAGTATGCGGTTTCGGACGCAGCCAAGCATTTCCAAACTAAAACTTTAGCAATTTCGCAGTAGCAATTTTCGAGTAGTGTGGGCACCAGGTGTAACCATAACAAAACTTGTACATTATAAAACAAAAACACACTAATTAAAAAGTGCACACCTCCAAAAAAAAAACAAACAATGGACTTCATCCTTCTCCCACCTCTTTCTACAAACAGAGGGATAATATTATTTATGATCCATAAATATGCGTTGCTTTTCATTACTTTGTGTTTCAACAATAAATCGAGTCAATCGATCCTGGCATGCAGGCTGAGGCAACAGCATTCATTCATTCATTTTCTTTTCCGCTTAGTCCCATTATTAATCTGGGGTCGCCACAGCAGAATGAACCGCCAACTTACCCAGCATTTGTTTTATGCAGCGAATGCCCTTCAAGCTGCAACCCATTACTGGGAAACATTCATACACCCTCATTCATACACATACACTACAGACAATTTAGCCTACAAATTCACCTTTACCACATGTCTTTGGACTTGTGGGGGAAACCGGAGCACCCCGGAGGAAACCCTTGCATATCACATGCAAACTCCACACAGAAATGGCAACTGACCCAGCCAAGGCTCAAACCAGCAACCTTCTTGCTGTGAGGCAAACGTGCTACCCGCTGCACCACCATGAAGCCCGAGGCACCCGCAAAATGTCTTGACTTTATATATGAAGGGAATATCCCAGAATGAGTGCTCAAAATCTGAGAAGGGTCTAGCTGCAGAAGGGTGCAGGTGCAAGCTAAGCTGCGTGCAATGCTTTTAATGCACACACCTAAACCCGCAACCAACCCACCCTTCACAGTGATGCCACTAGCTGTATTGAGTGCATTGTGTCTGAGATTGCATGTCTGAGACTGCATGTCAGATACTAATGCAAAGTCTCGCTTGTGCGTTCGCCAGGCTGCTTTTCAAACCATATTTTCACATTAGAATTCCATTAGAAGGATGTAGCTTCACATTATTGTATGTAGGATGTAGGATTCACATTAGAAGGATGTAGCTGTTCCTTGAATATGTCTGAAAGATTTAAGATTTTTTATAATTATAAATGTTTTTGGTAAAGTTCAGTTATTGTTAGCAGATGCTAACTTCAGTTCACTCTGTAGCATCAGATCATCATCCTTCAGAGGTGTGTGTTTGTCAGTGTGGTATTGTGGTTTTACACTAACCATAAAACTTTGCAGCTGAGCATTATAATGTGAGAACAACTTCAAGTGCTCCATCAAGTTGGTTAATACAGGCAAAAGGAAACCATCATTTGAGGCTCGGTTTAAGTGCTGTGTGTGTGTGTGGTGAGTAGGTTTTGCTCTACCTCTAGAATTGGTACCCACAGCCGTTCATAATCCGGCTTTAAGGAGGGGCGGAGCGAGCAGCAGCTCAATATCATTTAAGGAAACATGAACCGACATGGCTCAATGTGAACTGAGGTGTTTTTGACAGGGAGAAAAGGTGTTTGCTTGTATCACCATTCAAAATCTTAACTAAAGTATGTTGCAGACTCTCATTAAGACCCCAAAAAATGATATCAAATTTTGTGGATTGGGCATTGGATGCACCTTTCATTATTTAATAGAGTATACATAATAAAATTAACTTGAAGTATACTTATTTATTTGTAAGAGAACACACATGGAATAAAAGTCACAAAAGTTGCAGCACACACCTTGCCAGCATAGTGGTGAATGATGAAACCAGAGTTCCAGCTGTTGAAGTGATCGTGCGTCCCCACCGCATTCTGGAGCTTCTGAAGCAGAGTCATGTCAGCTCCATCTTTGGTGGCATGCATGGTGGCACACACATCATCCAGCACACTCATGATGCCAGGGGGACTCTGGGAGGCAGACGGAATGAGGTTACAGCTTGTAAAAATTCATTTGATTATGAATCATACAAATGGCAAAGGCTCAGGTACAAACTCACCAGTTTATTTTCTATTAAGTCACACACGATTTTGTTGTTAAAGTACTCTATGGGTGTCCATTTGATGCCCTCTTGCACATACTCTTCCTGTGGGCGGAAAAACCACACAAACAGTTTAGGGTTTCTGCATATCAAACCTGATATTACTGAAGAGTGTAATTCAAGATTAGTTTGTTTTGTACCTGTTCTGCTTTCAGTGTCAACTCAATAAAGATCTGCTGCAGCTTTTCATTCACAAAATTGATACAGAACTGCTCAAAACCATTCCTCTAGAGAAAAAGAAATTATCATTATTAAAATTTTTAAAATTTATTTGTAATAAAATAAGGGGTGGTGAAATATTTTAGCATTTTATTCTTTTGACAGTGAATCTGAATTACGGCCATCATTTGTTCAGTGTCTTAAGTGTTACACGATCCTTCAGAAAACAGTCTAATATGCTTTAGTGCTTGTGTAACATTTCATCTCTGTGAGCACAGTTGTATTACAGGTAGCACCTTATTTTGATGGTCCATTTGAGTATTAGTAGACTGTCTGCTTAATAGCTGTTAATATGCTCCTTTAACAGACATTTAACTGACTTCAAGAAACTTTGCAAATACATGTCAACTTACACTATCCCTAAACCCAACCCTAACAGTCTTCTTATAATCTAATGAGAACAATGAGAATTAGCTGGCATGTAGATGCAATGTAATTTAAATTAAACAAATTAACCATCCAAATAAAGTGTGATCGTCTTACTTAATATTTTCAATAAAAAAAATAAAAAAATCAGGATATTTTATTCGAAAATTTTAATAGAAAAACATTTATTTAAATGTATTACATTTTATATTTATTTGTAATAATAGAAAATGTATTTACTGCCAATTTTGATTAATGTGTCTATTCTAAATAGGGTTAAATTCATAAATAATTAAAAAAAAAAAAACTTAATGACCTCAAACTTTTATATGATAATGCAAAATATATCTGACTTAATGATTAGAATATTACAATTTATACATTGAAATATGCAATAAAATACAATCAAATGAAAGCGGAGTATATTCACCTGGAAAATCTCAAATCCATAAATATCCAGAACACCAACACTCAGCTCTTCAATGGGTTTCTGCATGGCTTTGTTTATTTCCTGTAAACAGAAGAACATTTCAAAAACAACGACCTTTTTCAAAGACTTCTGACATACAAAAAAAGTACACGGATGTTACTTCAGAATGGGAGAAAGTGCAATGTGCATTATAGCAGAATAGTCCATAGAAACAGAAGAGCCAACCGTGTTACTGCTGCTTACATTAAAAACTTTATTAAAACCAGTCTTTTTAATGCTTTTTGAGCATGAGAAACTAAATGAATTAATACAATTATTACATTTTATTGGAGATTTTAAATGAAAATTAATTGTAAGCTTTGTAAACAGCTTTGGATTATCACAAATTGTTTACAATGACATACTCAGTCCATTTTTGCCACTACTTGTTGGACTTTTAGTATCAAATCTTAGGTTAAAAGTCAGTCTCTCCATACTGTGTATTTCCTTTACAGTTCCTATGCATTGAGCCCTTGATGGAGGATCAGCCTGAAATTATTTTCGAGTTATGGCTTTTCTGCTAGCTTTGGAGAGTCTGAGGCTGAAAGGTTTTAAAAAAAATTCTGACCTATGATTTCACTTTTTAAAGCTCAGGTTTTGGGTGAAAAACCAGCAATGTGGAATAAAGTTACAGATGTTGCAGTACACCCCATAAACACATTCAAGCCATTGAAAATAGCTGAAGACCACCTCTTTAAAGTGACTAAAACAGTACTTATAATGACCCTTTTAACAGGATGTAACATAAGTCACTAGTGCCCCTAGAGTGTGTATGTGAAGTTTCAACTCAAAATACCCTAAAACTGCCCCTTTCAGGCTTTGATCCATATTGTGCCGTTTTGGTGACTGTTGCTTTAAATTCAAATGAGATTGTGCTCCCAGGCCTCCTTTTAAGAGCAGTCAGAGCTATAAATGCCTGTGCTAAAACAAGACTAACATTATTTTTTATAAAAGAATGGCTCAGAAGAATTAGTTTTAAGAGTTCACACTTAGCTGATAATTGATTATAAAGCTTGTTTGGCATGCTGTCCTGGGAGAGAGCCCTGAGCTCATAAGATCCTCAAGCCCAGGGCTCACTCCTGTTTGCAAGGCGAGAAGGAAGTTTGAGCTCAGGTAGATCTCAAGAACTCCCCTGCTGTAGTAGCTAATAAACAGAGAGTGATTGCTCTTAAGAGATAACTATTTACTAGGTGCATATCTATGATGCCGATTTGGATTAGTAAATTAACTTAAGATGCATGTTTTTGGACGGTGGGAGGAAACTGGGCAACCCAGGGGAAACCCACGTGAGATTTGGTAAGGACTAGAACCAGTGATGTTCTTGCTGTAAAACAACAGTGCTAACCACTGGGCCACCGTGCCACCCATCTAGAAAAGGAGGAGGAGTAGGGGTGGAGGGGGGGGGGGGGGGGTTTCCTCAAAATGAAGATGGTTGTTATATGGAACTTATTAGGGTATTTATAGTGCCTTAGGAATCGTCTGATTGCTGAATCATAAATTAAATTATGCAGGACCAGCCACAAACAATCATAAGCAAGTGATCCTCTTGAAATTAGTTTATAAATAAACCTCACTTATGGAGACTACGATGTTCATTTTTGCATCCTAAAATTCAAATTTAAAAAATGTGTTTAAACTCCTTATAAAAACCCCTTTAAGCTTTCCACTAAATTAGGCTCTAAGTGTGTAAATGTAGCATTAACTAACCTCAACCAAATAGTCAAAGAGTCGGGTATAGAGAGCTTTGGCGAGAGCGTCACGCGTGTGCCGTGCTTGTTCCAGATTGAGAGTCACGTTAATAGATTCAGTCTTGCCGGCCCATTTGGAGTCCATTATTCTGCTGGTGAGCTTCTCCTGTAGACGGTTCTGGTCGATGCCCAGCAGGTATGCAGGGAACGCCAACACTGGGTTAGAAACAGAATGTTTATGGAAATGCTAATAGAAGACTGAAACTATGGTATGTCATGTGCTTTCACTCACAGTCTGTGCTCTCCACCTGCCCGTAGTTTCCCACCTCAATAAAATTAATGCTGCCTAGGTGTAAGATGCCAGCGACAATCTGCAGCGCCAGCGTCTGATGCATTTCTGGTATGCCAATCACCTGCATGGCTTCCTGTTATCAAAACCCATGGTCAATGATGATGTTAGTGGCCGAAAATAGATTTGTGTCTTTCTGAAGCTGCACATTTACTTTATACACAAAATGTAAATATTCTGTGAATAAAATCTATCTATCTATCTATCTATCTATCTATCTATCTATCTATCTATCTATCTATCTATCTATCTATCTATCTATCTATCTATCTATCTATCTATCTATCTATCTATCTATCTATCTATCTATCTATCTATCTATCTATCTATCTATCTATCTATCTATCTATCTATCTATCTATCTATCTATCTACCTACCTACCTACCTACCTACCCACCTACCCACCTACCTACCTACCTAAATAAACTTTTTCTCAAATATGTGCAAGTCTGTGTATATTGTTACAGAGCATCTGGAAAGTATTCACAGCGCTTTACATCACATTTTCACATTGTTTTATGTTACAGCCTTATTCCAAAATAGATTAAATTAATTTATTTCCTCAAAATTCTGCACACAATACCCTATAATGATAATGTGAAAAACGATTTTCTGAAATTGTTGCAAATTTATTAAAAATATAAAAGCTGAAAAATCACATGTACATCATTATTCACATCAGCCTTTGTTGTGAAGCTCTAAATGGAGCTCAGGTACATTCTGTTTCCACTGATCATTCTTGAGATGTTTCTGCAGCTTAATTGGAGTTTATCTGTGGTAAATTCAGCTGATTGGACATGATTTGAAAAGGCATACACCTGTCTATATAAGGTCCCAGGGTTCACAGTGCATGTCAAAGCACAAAACAAGCATGAAGACAAAGAAATTGGCTGTAGACCTCTGAGACAGGATTGTCTTGAGGCACAAGGCTGGGGAAGGTTACAGAAAAATTTCTGCTGTTCTGAAAGTTCAAATGAGCACAGTGGCCTCCATCATCCATAAGTGAAAGGTGTTTGGAACCACCAGGACTCTTCCTAGAGCTGGCCAGCCATCTAAGCTGAGTGATCATGGGAGAAGGGCCTTAGTCAAGGAGGTGATCAATAACCCGATGGTCACTCTGTCTGAGCTCCAGCGTTCTTCTGTGGAGAGAGGAGAACCTTACAGAAGGACAATCATCAGTGCAGCAATCCACCAATCAGGCCTGTATGGTAGAGTGGCCAGACGGAAGCCACTCCGCTCCTGGAATTTGCCAAAAGGCATCTGAAGGACTCTCAGACCATAAGAAACTAAATTCTCTGCACTGATGAGACTAAAATTTAACTCTGTAGTGAATGCCAGGCGTTACGTTGGGAGAATATCAGGCACCGCCCATCACCAGGCTAAACACTATGAAGCATGGAAGCATGAAGCATGGTGGCGGCAGCATCATGCTGTGGGGATGTTTTTCAGCAGCAGGAACTGGAAGACTAGTCAGGAAAGAGGGAAAGATGAATGCAACAAAGTACAGAGACATCCTGAATGAAAACCTGCTTCAGAGTGCTCTTGATCTCAGACTGGGGCGACAGTTCATCTTCCAGCAGGACAATGACCCAAAGCACACCACCAAAATTTCAATGGAGTGACTTCACAACAACTTGGTGAATGTCCTTGAGTGGCCCAGCCCAGAGCTCAGACCTAAATCCTATTGAACATCTCTGGAGAGATCTGAAAATGGCTGTACACTGTTGCTTCCCATCCAACCTGATAGAGCTTGAGAAGTATTGCAAAGATAAATGAGCAAAAATTCCTAAAGACAGGTGTGCCAAGCTTGTGGCATTATATTCAAAAAGACTGGAGGCTGTAATTGCTGCCAAAGGTGCATCAACAAAGTATTGAGCAAAAGCTTTGAATAACAAATTTGCAACAATTTAAACAAACTTTTTTCACATTGTCATATAGGGTATTGTGTCTAGAATTTTGAGGAAATAACTGAATTTAATCCATTTTGGAATAAGGCTGTAACATAAAAAATTTGGAAAAAGTGAAGCGCTATAAATACTTTCCGAATGCACTGTATATGCATAATAAACATACACAGCAAAGACACACACATATTATGTCAAAACAGTTTTTATTTTGGATGTGAATAATCACAATAATTTTTGCACAGCACAAATCATATTTTATGCACATATTGTTTTATTGGATTAAAAATGTATCCGACTCTATTGAGATTATGTTACTTTTTTAGAATTAAAGCCTATCTTGGTGTTTCCATTAAGTTATTTTTCTTTTTTTGTGATGCACATAAAATCAGGTGGATGGAAACATCATCTGACAAAGTGAACCCCTTTCAATGTAGTTGATTTAAAGAGGTGCACATAATCTGGCAGGAAATTATTGATAGTATTTACCATGGTTTCCTGGAAGTCCTTACTGTCGTTGGTTCCATCAACTTTGTATGTGCCTGACTGGTTTAGGTAGTAGTAGTAATCTGGCGTCATGATTCCCAAGCCTTCTTTCTGCTGAGGTGTGCATCCATCTATTAGCTAAAGGAAAAACAGGTTGTTTATTAGGTATCATTTTAAGTGTGAATATTTTAACAATTTACTATTTCAGACCACAAATGTCTATGATTTGCCCAAATACAATTTAAAGAAAAAGTAAATAAATAAATAAATAAATATATTAGACAATTATTAAATCAATAATAAACATTTAAATGATTTCTAATGGATTTCATTGTTTCTCTCCTATTGTTTTTATGGCAATCTTTAATTTCCATTTTCTGTTTTGTTGTTTAAAGCCGTGTTCTACAGAACATTATTTCAAATTGTAATAGTTAAGATGCAGTTTAAGAAAAAAGGATTTCTTCAATTAAAAAAGAGAAAAATGACCAATGTTCTGTTTCCTACCTGGTAGAAGATGTGAAAGTTCCTTTCATTTTCATTTTGACTCACAACCCTTGATTTTTCCAGCAGAAAGTTGGAGATCTTCCCTCCGTCTGGCTCTCCTCCTCGACTGAACTGGATCTCAAAGTACTTGCCCTGTCAATCAAGCTAGCGTTACTCACAGTAATGCAACACAGGTTGGTGTGCTGTAAATAAAGTCTGCTCTGAATAAAAATAAACGCACAAAGCGACTTGAATTGTTGTTGCGGACCGTCTTCGCATTGCCAAATGCTTCTAGCAGAGGGTTTGACTGCAGGATAATATCTTTAACATGCTGAAAAAACACATACATGATTAGGTTAAAGACTTGCTTATTAAAGTTCACCAAAAATTTTTTTTCTTCTTCACCGGAACATTAAAAAATGATATTTAGAGGAATCTGTGCTGCTTCATGATTAATATAATGCAAGTTACAGTTTTTCTTGTTTGCTTTGACCTGGTTAAAGAAACTAGGCTCCACTTCATTTTCATTTTCACTATCCCAGCAGAGCAAAAGACCGGTCTTGCAAATGTGTAAACTCTTTCTCATTGGGTTGACACATTTTCCCCACCATTTTTTAAAACAGTTAACACGAATGTCATTCAAGCAGTCCAAACTCCATTGTTTTAGTTATGGTAACCAAACAGAAACCCTCTATTCCTAACCATTAGACACTACCAAGATCAGTATGAATTCACTGAAGCACCGGTTTGACACTTCTTCACACAAATCTTCAATTAACAATCAGTCTGCAAACATTAAAAATGATGGAAGGTCTGTGTTGTTCTGTGCCAGCATGGATGGAGGAGGTCAATAGTGGCTATGTCCTATACTCCCAATAGATTTGACTGTATATTTGTTTACATGTGTTTTCTCTAATTTTTACAGTATTTTATTACTTTTGTCTGTTTTTACAGTATTTCAGTTTTCAGCCACAGTTTGAAAATTGTCATGAATTCAATATATATTTAATCAAAGCATTTCTTATTCTGGATCCAATTCTTTGCAAAAAGGCAAATTTGACTGCCTAAATAGAAAGACAACAAATGGCATGAGTTCTGTATTTTGTATTTTGTTGTCCATTGTGTAATGATTAATTGAAAGAGCTCATATACTTGTTTGCAAGTTGTGTTGTTTGAAGGTAAAACTAGCTTTTGTTAAATATTTTAAATGTTTTGACACAATATGTGCCTTTTGCAAGCAAAATGTGTCATTTTGACCATGAGTGCGGCTGTTTAGGCCTGTGTGTTAACTGTTTTAAAAATGTGGAGTTTCAGTTGACAACTGCATCCAAGCAATCGAGAAACAGTGTAAATGCACATTTGAAGGTAATAATACTGTAAATGATGCTTCTTGATGTTTTGCTTCCTAAGCACTCAAAATGAAAATCAGGAAACAATTTTGATTTTTTTTTTTTGACTCTCAAAATGCCGGTATTGACTTGCATTTTCAAATTAATCAAGGACCAGTTTCAGCTAAAATCTTCTTTAATATTCCAGTGAAAAAAAAGGTCGCCTACATCTTTTATTTCATGAGGCTGAGTAAGTAAATATATTTTAAACACAGTCGTCACCTGTACTTTAGATCCTCCCCCGGATACTTTCGAGATGTAGCCCATGATGTATTTAGCAGCAACAGTTTTTCCTGCTCCACTCTCTCCGCTAAACACAAACGCATATGGGAGAACATAGCACATGTCAATGATTCTACACACTGCTGTGTGAATTCACATTCTTTCTCACACACACAAACACACACACACACACAGACGAGTATGGTTTGAAAAGGCACTGTCACAGGAAACTGTGGCTAGCAGCTTTAAAACCCCTTTTAATTCTTTAAATGCTGCTTCACAGAAATGACAGCACTGGTAAATTAGACACAATGGCTCATCTGCAAAAGGCCACCCACATCCTCATTGGACAAAACCTAAAAGATGAAAAAAGGAAGAAACGAGGATCCATCTTGTGAAATTAACTGGATAGTTCACCAAAAATAAAAATAAATCGACTCGACTTTCTCACCATCCAATGGTTCTAAACCTTTATGGTTTGCTTTTTTTCTGTTGAACGCAGAAGTGAGCTAAAAACCTGTAACCATTGACTTCCATATTAGGAAGAATAAATACTATAGATATCAATGGTTATAGTTTTTCTAGCTTACTTCAAAATATCTTATTTTTTTAATTAACACGTAAAGAGTGACTAAATGATAACAGAACTTTCATTTTTGGGTGAACTATCTATTTAAGAAGCTCCTATTTGGTCAATCAAACATATACTTTGGTGTCTTTAGTATCTCCAAATTAGTTATCCATATTATTCTGTCCTTATGTAAAAGAAACATTTCAGTTATTCGATATTTGTTCGTTTAAGTCCAAAACGTTAGTTCTTTAGATGTGATGCTTTGCTTTGAGGAACCTATAAACAAACTCGTGTTCGACTAGGCAGAAAGGTGGCAAAATAGCCGCTTTTAGATTCAGAAAGCAACGAAGAAACAACATTTGCAAGCTCTTCTTCGTGTGTAAATCAGGAAGGAAACCATGCTAAGAATGGTGACCACTGCTGCTGCGAAGCCTTTTGTGGTTATGACAAAATGGAGGAAGGAACTGCCAATAATGAGAACAGGACTAAAGAGGGTGATTATCAGATAAATAATCAAATATTTGCATCTCCGCATAGTGCCTCTTGATGATCATGAAGCATTTATCTAGATGTTAAATGTTGTAAAGATCTGTGAAGTAAAAATGCATACAAAAAAAAGTCTACAAAAGGAAAGGAAAAAGTTGATCTCTGGCAGATTTATTTTGGAACATTCATAGGTAACCTGGAAGTGTGGCTTTCATGTAAATGTGGGTTTGGGTTTCGAATGTGCCACATAACAGGAAGAGGAAGAGCACCAAATCCGTGTTTGGCGCAAATCACACGAGCATCACAAACCTGATAATGACACACTGATTTTCACTGTCAATCATCATGTTCCTGTACATGTTGTCTGTCAGAGCGTAAATGTGTGGTGGATTTTCATATTGGGCCTAAGAAGAAAGCAGAGAGAGGGGGAAAATGTTAGAACTGATATACTAAAGTAAAATGCATGATACAAATGCTAACTGATTGGCAGGTGTTCAGTGTATTTGACTCACAGCTCCCTGGTAGAGTTCAATCTCCCGGTCAGTGAAGTATGGCATCTGTTTGAAGGGATTCACCGATATCAACACAGGCCCAATATAAGTCTTCAATGTCCACAGTTAAGGATATTTAAACAATCTACTTCAATTAAATTTAAATTCTGTTCGTTTCAGTTCAAATCATGTCACATTACTGAAATGGTGAAGTATTTACATTTTTTTCTCAGTCGCTTTGGTGTATTTCTCACAACACTATTTACATTTGCACAACAGTTAATGCATTTCTTTAAACAATTAGTACAACCTGCAAAACCTAGTTGATAACCTGTAAAAGTGTGTCACTTGTTTAAAATGGATAGCTCATTCCTCAAAAGCAAGTATTAATGTCAATGAAAGTGTCAGTGTCATCAAGATGAAAAGTCCTGACACCATTGTTTATGAACAAGACAGTCAAATAGCTTTGTCATGTTTTCATTATGACAGTTTACTTTGTAAATTTTTTTCCAATGCAAACAAATTTGGCGACACTTCCTGAAAATGCTCAAGACAGCACTATATATCCTGTTTGCACAGCCATTTAAAAACTACAGTAAAGTAGAAATCACTGCATTTAGGGAGGTACTCATTTAGTGAGTACAAGACACTGAATTTGTCGGTTTCACATTTTTACTCTTAGCAAGTCTAATTTATTCCCAGCATTGTGCAAAAGCATAAAACACCCTTATTTATTTACAACAAACTTACACTTCCTTTGGGTAGAGCTGTGCATAATTGCTTATAATATGTGTCATTTCGTAAATATATTCTAACATAATAATGTTTTTATTTTCATACTGGATTACAATAAAAAAACTGTAAGACATACATTTTGCAGTGTTCTAATATAATTGGACTGTACATTCATTAAAAATATAAAAATTTCTTTATTATAGTCAATAAAATCCATAAAAGACATGTGTATCGTTGTACATGTGTACAAATATGAGTGGCTGATGTGTAGTATTGCTTTTCTATGTGAAACATATGTTGAAACCCACTGTAACAGAATTTCCTTATAAGGTAAGATCAAGTACAAATTTAAAACATATATATTTTGTTGCTTGTTCTAGCTACTTATTTAAAAGGAGCTGAAACAACACAATTCTATAGTTTTAAAAAGAGGACAGCTTAATGTTTTATGTTCAATCAACTTAAAATTGTAAGAAGATTAGGTAAATTTAATTGATTTGCATTGGAATGGCATGATTGTGTGGAACCCAGCATTTTTTACATTGTACTACTACTACTACTCCTACAACTAAAATTCACAGACAGTATGTAGATCAGTATTTTCCCATTGAAATGCAATCTGGACTGAGAAAAAAAAACTTAAAGTACCAACAAACAAGTGTAAACTAAGTGTTATAAAATCAGGAAGTGAGCATGTGCAGATCTGTTGAGACACACACACAAACAAAAGAGGAAGATAAAACTTCTGATCGACCTTCTGTGAATGACCACACGGTACAAGTCTTCAAAATAAGCAACAACAATAGCAACACCACCCCCACAAACTGTGCAGACAGATCAGACAAGAGGCATGCTTAACTGCTCAGAGATTAAGGATACGAAGATGTAGTCGTCCAAGAATCTCTTTTTAAGGTTTTCCACAATGGCATCTTCAGTGATCTTGGAGAGCAGCACCATGTCGTCAACACCGCTCTGCTTGACATTCTGACTCTGCCAGTGATATTTACTGCCCTAAAGGAGACAAGACAGAAATAAAGAGAGAATATGAGCTGATAGTTCAAGGATTTGAACTTTAACACTTTACCAAGTCAAGGGTTTTAGGACTTTTGAAAACCTCTTTAAGACCCTTATGACCCTTATACAGGGCAAAACACTAAGGGCTCTATTGTAACAATCTAGTCGCAAAGTCTAAAGCACATGGCGCAAAAGTATTAAGGATGTGTCTGAATCCCCTTTTGTTATTTAAAGGATTAAATAATATGCTTTGAGTCGCGGCGCATGGTCTAACAGGGTTGTGCTTATTCTCTTAATGAGATTTGGGTGCGTTTTGAGCATAACATGCATTAAACCGATTAAAGTTTCATCTTTGATTCCTTTTAAGGGTCAGCTGCATCCCATCATGATGCATTTTTACATGGCGGACTTTGTAAGGGGAAAAACTGAATGCTTCCCTAGCGAGAAAACAGTTAAACAGACTATCTCCAGCGCGAGGATAAAGAACGAGCCTCCTCGATTCAGCCTCTTTATTTTATTTATTTTTTACATTAAAACATTTTACAGAACTAAACAGTGACAGCAGCAGTTATTAAAAAATCTAATAATAAAAAATAATAACAACAAGCAACACTACCAGTAAATTAAAACAAATTACAAAAAGACACACACATCAAATTTTAAATTTCAAAGGACACAGCTGGGAATACTATGTCCTGTTGCCATGCTTAGATACATAGTAATAGGTGCCCATCTTTGTCTTAAAATATCCAATTTGAATTGAAGTTGAGCCGTCATATATTCCTTTCTATATATTGATTCAGGTTTTTCTATTCAATATGCTTTTGTTGGAGGATGTGGCTTTATCCAAATTATTGTTATAGTCTTTCTTGCACTTAGTAAAAATACATGTAGTAAATATCTCTGGTTTTTATCATATACATCCTGGGGTATCCATTCAAGCAAGAATAACAGGGGAGTAAAAGATAGATCTAACTGCATAATTTTCATTATCTCAATCTTTGCCCCTTGGTAAAATCAATCTGCCTCTTTACTTTCTCTTTACTTTAATTTTACTCCTTTACTTTCGTGAATAAGGAAACAATGTTTTACGCACTCCACTGAAGACATTCATGAGCCTATACTTATTTAATTTCATTTGTTAAGCACAACGATTTGTTTCAAAACTATTTTTGAATTCAGTTCTAATTTCCAGCAAATGAATAAATGAACAATAATAATGAAGTGTGGTTATATCCAAACACACATCTTATTCTTATGATCATCAAACTGATGCATATGTCTCCAAAACCTGACAGGTGGACATATTTAAACTTGTTTTTATTAAAACAAATATGAATATGCATATAATAAATAATACTAATAATAACATTGTACAGATGCAAATTGTTCTGAATAAACTGAAAAAAGCCCGATTTTAAAAAGGATTTACTATTTGAACAACGATGTGCAAAGCGTGAAAATTAGGGTTGCTCTGGTCTGAAAAAAAGCAAATATAACTCTTGCGACTTATTGCGCTGGGTGTATGAATAGGGCCCTAAGACTTTTTACTTGCCTAATCAAAAAAAGTATAATTATTTATTTCTTATGTCACATACTTTAGGAATGTTATTTTTTTCAATATAACTTTTCTTTAAAAATAATTTTTACAAGCTTTTAAAACTGTATTTAATAAACTAAATGTACAACAGTCTGTCCAGGTCTACACTAAATGGTCAATAAATACACAGAGAACTTGCAAATGTTATTGTAAGGAAGACAGTTAAAGCATATAGATGAATAGATTTATAAATAGTGTTTTGCTGAAGGTTTTATGTAGAGACTGAAAGCAGTTACTGCAGACTGAATGGATGCCCATCTTCACTTTTAGTCTGCACCTCCCAGATGAGTACTACTGCTGATATAGCACAAGCATACAACCAAGTAAACAAGTAAAACCGAACATTAAAAGAACATGCCACCCCCCCCCCCCCCAGTCTATTTATCGCTTTAATATATATTTTTCCCTTCTCTCTCTCTTTTAAAATGTTATTTTCTTTTTTATCTTAAATAAACCATGTTGTCAAACTCAAATTTCAGTACTGACCTGTTTATATGCTTAATGTGTCATAGTTACTATGCACACCATATATTTGTGTTGTACAATATGTGGGTTATAGTGTGGTCTATTTATTATGTTTTTAATAAATTTTGTGCTGTTTATGTTTTATTTATACTGTTATTTTCTCTTTTACTCTTGCTTGTTTAAATTTCATAAAATCAGATAAATAAATCTTTAAATAATAATAATAATAATAATAATAATAATAATAAATATTTAGATGGATTGTTATGATTAGGTCCGTAGTTTTACAAAATAAGTAGGACTACCTACAAGAACATACACTATTTTGAACAAAGTCTTTATTTTTAGTAGTCGAAAAGGTTGACTAATAACATTATTAGATATTTAGGTGTATACTTTTCTATGGGGGAAATGGTCTAAATAAAAACAAATATATATATAAATATACAGTTAAAGTCAAAATTATTAGCCCCCCTGAATTATTAGTCCCTGTTTATTTTTTCTCCAATTTCTGTTTAAAGGAGAGAAGATTTTTTTTCAACACATTTCTAAACATAATAGGCAATTATTATATAACGATGGTTTGTTCTGTGGTGTAGACTAACGGAAAAAAATATAGCTTAAGGGGGCCAAAAATTTTGACCCCAAAATGGTTTTGAAAAATTAAAAACTGCTTTGATTCTATCTGGCTTAAAACAAATAAGACTATTTCCAGAAGAAAGAATACTATCAGAAATACTGTGAAAATGTCCTTGCTCTGTTAAACATCATTTAGGGAATAATTAGAAAAGAGAAAAAAAATCAATGGGGTGCTAATAATTCTGACTTCAACTGTATATATGTATATATATTTGTCAGACCTTTATGGAATGAAACAAAAACTATTAACAAAGTAACATTAATGAGTTATGTTAAGTAAGTATATGACAAAATAAGTATGTCTAAATTCACATAAAACTGCAAATATTGCACAACCCTGGCAAAATGCAAACCAAGGGAAAGAATTTGTAAGTGAGAATGATGTAATAATGATAATACAATTGTAGTAGACCATATATGGACAATTTGTATGGAAAATTAGACAGAACAAAATAAATAGGCCTATACCAACACAATAATATATGCTCGTTTTGAACACAGCCTTTCCTTTTATTAGCTGAAAAGGTCGACCAATAACATTTTTAAACATCCCATTTACAGCATAATGCTTCTTTTTAAAGTGTATTGTAATTATTGCCATAAACAATTTAGCAAAATTGATGTTAAATGACAGTTTACCCAGAATTATAAACAGCTAATTTTAATACTGGACACTATTTTCTGATCACTAATAAGGCAGCATGTCACGCTTTTGTTTCTAAATATACATCACACAAAATTGTTTAAAAACATACTGAATCAAGTGAAATGCTGACTTTGGAAAACATACAACATACAGAGCGAACAGAGACTTACAGCATCAGTTCCTCTTTAGTCTTCTTCCCTGTTGCTGAAGCATTTACCATCATATAACCATTGCTTGTTGCAGATAGAGAAGAAGAGGAGATAAAAGCTGAACCAAGGTGTACACAATCTTTACCAAAAAGAAAGTTGAAATCGTGAGTAAAAGTATACGCTAATTAAAGCAGTGTGGAGTGGCAAAAAAAAATGAATATAGTAAAATATGATCAGTGTTAACTAGTTAAATGTAACAGTGTTACGTAATTTATTTACAAAATAAAAGTAACAGTAATTAGTTACAGTACAGAAAAAATATGTAATTAAATTACAGTTACTTTTGAAAATGTTAAAGATTCCAAATAGGGTTACATCCGAATATGTTGAATAATCTAAATCTGTTGCTTTGCCTGTTTTTGATATGCACGATGCCTTCTGCTAAGGCCATTTAATAAAGAGCTGCTATTCTGATGCTTTTGATTGGTTTTCCAGTTTGAGGATTCTTTGTTTTTGCTGTAATATACTATAATTAGTTTCTATTTGATACAGCATATTATTTACAGTAAATAATTGAACTGAACAATTCTGCCTTATATGTTATATTGACAGTTTTATTGATCACTAAGACGTGATTGACTTGCATTTAGGTTGCTTCGATTTAAAAATTAAAATAACAAAATAGCTTAGATGTAATTTTATGGCAAATGCCACAAAAATCACCCTGCACAACTAACAACAATTTTATTTTGTAACATCAGTTTTTTGTTATAAGGTCTGGTTTTGTGGTGGCTGTACTTTAAAATTAAATAATATAATCTTAATTCAAGTGATGAGAGATGCTGAGATTCTAAGAGTAACCACAGCTATGGTAAGGTTACACCTGCTCAGTGTGTTAACACCTGAAAATGATTTAGTTGAAAATATCCATTAGAAACCTAAAAGTAATCAAAAAGTAATCAGGTGTAATCAGTTACTTTACTTTTATAAAGTAATCGAACACATACACTACTTACTACATTTTGAATATGGTAATTTGTTATCTGTAATCTATTACATTTCCAAACTAACCTTCCCAACACTGAATATGAAGAAAATCATTTAAAATAATACAGGCTGCCTTAATTATGATTGCTTTATTTGTTCAAATTAAATTACTATTATCTTAGATCAATTCATAAAGAAATTAACTGCCAAAGTTTTGTCATTTTCATGTGTATAAACTAAGTAGAAGTCAAAAAGTGCCTTGAGAGACAAAAAACATTTGATCTGTGACTAAATGACACAAAGATCGCTGCTTTTATTACCATAAAAATTATGTGACAGTTGTCAGTTAATACTGTTAAAAATAAGGGTACATGCTACCTTTAATAAGAGTACAATATAATGTTCGCCAAGCAACATAAAGATGGTAATTGGGTAATGAGGTCACTCAAACTTAATACTAGAGTAAATAACATTTACATATTTACAAAAATTTACACGAGACAATACAAAATGTAAATGGGTTAAGACAAAACAAAAGAGGGGTTTTTAGGCACAAAACAAAGAAACTGTAATCCAGCTTTAATTTTGCATCTTACATTCAAATGTGTTAAGTATTTTTTTATTGTTCATGAGCAAAATGTAAGGACTTTATTAACTATTTAATTAATTTGTTATGCGGCATGGTAATTAGCACTGTCGCCTTACAGCAAGGAAGGTGCTGGTTCGAGTCCTGACTCGACCAGTTGGCATATCTGTGTGGTTTGCATGTTCTTCCTATGTTCACATGGGTTTCCTCTGGGGTGCTCCGTTTCCCTCGCAAGTCCAAAGACATGAGGTATAGGTGAATTCATTAAACTAAATTGGCCGTAGTGTATGAGTGTGTGTTTGTGAGAGTGTATGTGAGTTTTCCAGTACTGTGTTGTGACTAGAAGGGCATCCACTGTGTAAAACATATGCTGAAATAGTTGATGGTTCATTCCGATGTGGCAAACCCAGATGAATAAAGGACTAAGCAGAAGGTATAATATTCATTCATTTTCTTTTCGGCCTATGAATGAACTGCCAACTTATCCAGTATATGGTTTATGTAGCAAATGCCCTTCCAGCTGCAACCGACACTGGGAAACCTCCATACACACTCATTCACACACACACACTACAGACAATTTAGCTTACCCAATTCACCTGTACCGCATGTCTTTGGACTAGTGGGGAAAACCGGAGCACCCAGGGGAAACCCACGCAAACACAGGGAGAACATGCAAACTCCACACAGAAACTGACCCAGCTGGTGCTCGAACCAGCAACCTTCTTAATGTGAGGTGATTGTGCTGTGCCACCATGCTGCTTGAAAGTAAATTAATGAATAAACTAATAATTAGTTAGTTTTTGCAAAGTTTTACCACTAAATTGTGTTTAGTTAATCAGTTTAATATTTAACTTCATAATCAGCATTTGTGGAGCTGAGTGTGCCTTACGAACTAAACATAACAATGACAAAACTTCATACCCATTTATTGAGTATTGCCTGCTTTCTCTAATAAACTAGCATTCTATTAAGTGCATAGAAATAAAAATAGACTTGACTTAACTTTCATGCTTATTCATTCATTAATTTTCTTTTCGGCGTAGTCCCTTTATTAATCAGGGGTCGCCACAGCGGAATGAACCATCAACTAATCCAGTATATTTTTTTACGCAGTGTAAAAGATTATTATTTAATTTATAATTTGATATCTCATTTTCACACAATAAATTAAAAACAAAAGTAGATACATAAATGTAATATGCTTTCTATGCGTCTAAAATCCCTTTTGTGAATTCAATTCGAGGCAGACAAAAACTGGACTTATAATCTAGTCCCATAATATAAACATATTCTGGTAAAATAGCATAGAAAGATAACCTTCAAGTGATGGGGATGAATGTAAATGAATAAAACAGATACAATTCAAATTCTTCCCACTACATTTGTACTAGCTGACCAGCCAAACAAAATGAAAATAAAAACTAACAATAAAATACTTTTTATTGTTCTAAAGTTACAAATAAACAAGGCTTTATAGGGGCAGCATGGTGGCTTAGTGGTTAGCACTGTCACCTCACAGCAAGAAGGTCGCAGGTTTGAGTCCCGCCCGAGTTTGGATGTTCTCCCCATGTTGGTGTGGGTTTCCTCCGGGTGTTCTGGTTTTCCCACAGTCCAAAAACATGCAGTGTAGGTGAATTAAATAAACTAAATTGGCCATAGTGTATGTGTGAGTGAGTGTGTATGGATGTTTCCCAGTTCTAGGTTGTGGCTACAAGGGCGTAAAACATATGCTGGAATTGTTGACGGAATTTTGCGACCTCTGAAATAGAGACTCAGCTGAAGAAAAGTGAATGAATGAATGAATGAATGAATAAGGCCTTATAAATTAAATGACTTCCTATTTCCTGATCTAGCGTTGTAAATTATTTATTTTTAAACCAAACCAGCATAAAAATATCATTTATCAAACATAATTAATATTTGTTTGCTAAATAAAGCTTCTCACTAACTAGTGAGTTTATTACTTACAGTGTTTAATTTTTTTGTTTATTGTTTTTTTTTTTTTTTTGCCTGGTTGGCAAATTGATCATTTCAAAACTCAGTTTACACATAGATGAATATAGTTAACACCGTTCATATAGGCTATATGGGTGAATATAACAAGTCCAAAATAACATTAAAAATAAATATTCATTATATGAACTAGGTGACTGAACTAGGATGGCTGTCTGTGGTTATTAGGACAGGAAGCCACAGACAGTTACCAAGCAACAGGCAGCAGATGTTAGGAAGTTAAAACCAGCTGTGTATCTGTGTCATTTTTGCTGAATTACATCCTAATGAAAGGTTAAACGTCACTACTAGCTCATAATCTTAATCTTAACTCTCAGCATCATCTGCAAAACAATACTGCTTGTTTGTGTACAGTGCCTATAGAAAATCATCAGTGTTGGGGGTAACGCATTACAACTTACTTGTTCTAAGTAACAAGTAAAGGAACTCCTTACTTTAAAAAAAATAAGTAAAAATATTTGAGTTACTTTTTTGAAAATGTAATACAAGTTTTAGTTTAATTAATTAGCTTTTAATAAATAAATTGCTGAATTAAAATAAAAGTAGTCACAATGAGTCATGCAGTCAGCAAGAGAATGAGTTCCTAACCCATCGAAGAAAAGGAAAAGGTGATTTATCTCAATGGACGGTGATTTTACTTAAGACAAATGGTACAAAAGTAGCAAACACATCGCTTTAAACTTTTATAAATCTATTTATACTGTTTGAGGGTGACGCAGTGGCACAGTGGGTAGCACGTTCGCCTGGGTCGCTGGTTCAAGCCTCGGCTCAGTTGGCGTTTCTGTGTGGAGTTTGCATGTTCTCCCTGCATTCGCGTGGGTTTCCTCCGGGTGCTCCAGTTTCCCCCACACTCCAAAGACATGCGGTACAGGTGAATTGGGTAGGCTAAATTGTCCATAGTGTGTGTGATAAGTTGGCGGTTCATTCCGCTGTGGCGACCCCGGATTAATAAAGGGACTAAGCCGACAAGAAAATGAATGAATGAATACTGTTTGACATGTATAGCTCTGGAATTAGGAAGTTGTCAGATAATATTATCCTAAAATATTTTCCTGTAATGTGTTTTTTAAAAGGTAAATGTAGGTTATACAGTGCGTTGTTAATTGCAAGCCTCAGCCAAGAAATAAAAAGTAACTTAAAAGTAACTCAAAAGTAACATAACCCATTACTTACCATAAAAAGTAACTAAGTATATTTTCGATTGTGATCTTAATTTTAAATTTTATATTAATCAAGTTACAAAAACATGTGTTTATCATTTGAGAAATATTGCCAGAATTAGTTTTTTCCTATCTTTTAATGATGCTAAGAAATTAATTGATGCTTTTATTTTCTCTCGGCTTGATTATTGCATTGTTATTTATATTGCCACTATTTTGCCAACTGTGGCCCACATTTGTTCTCAGTCATTTGGGCGAAATTGATCATTTTCCACATTGGGCTCACATGCAGATTACATTTTGCCACAGGTGCCAAATTTTTGCCTTAAATGGCCCATATATGAATTTGAATCTTTGGCCCCACTTTGCTATTGTACAGTTGGGCCACTTCAGGCTCACATTCATTTTGTTTGGGCCAAAGGAATACCACCAGTGCACATAACTGCCTAAAGTGTCCCACATTCTTATGCTATCTGGATAACTTCACTCACATTACATCCTGCATTCAAAAGACCTTCGGCATAAAGTTGTAGAAAGGCACTGGTTAAGAGAAGAGAACATATTAAAAGGCTGTAAATGTTATTTGGAATGTGATTTGATTTCAGGCTGTAAGACAAACACATTAATTAATTCAAAGGTGACGATTTTCCATAGGCACTGTACATATAATAATATCAAAATCATGAAAGAGACCATACAGAATATATCGAAGACTCTTATCTTCATTTTTTTAATTTGAATTTTGAGGTGAACAATGATATAGATCTTTACTTTTGATGTATCGTGCTAATATGAAACTGTGAAATGCTGTTCTGATTACTCTTCATTAGCTTGAGAATAAAGCTATGCTTGTTGCTTATTGTGCTGAAATGACTATATCATGGAATGACATCACTTTTGTTCCTCATTGCAACATGAACTAGACAATTAAAGTGGAAAATGCCTGAAAATAGCTTGAGCAGAGTGAAAAATAAGCATTTAAAAGCCTTGGCATCATCCACTCAACATTGAAATTGCAAATGCATAGTGAGTCATTCGGAAATGAGTGATTCTGATAGTTATTTTTTTAATAAATAAGGGAAGAAGAAATTTAATTCAGTGCACTACACATGACAACCTTGACAGATATAGTTAAACCTAAAATTTTTGGTTCTGCTTTGAGTTTGGTTTTCTTTTTTAAATATTTTCTAAATGACGTTTAACAGAGCAAGGTCATTTTCACAGTATTTACTATCATATCTTTCTTCTGTAGAAAGTCTTATTTGTTTTATTTTGGCTAGAACAAAAGCATTTAAACTATTTTAAGGTCAATATAATTAGCCTCCTGAACCAATACTTGCCTTCAAATGTCACTTCAAGCAGAGTGCTAGTACAGTATATTGAAAAATATTTAGTAAAATATTATGTACTGTCATCATAGCAAAGATAAAAGAAATCAGTTATTAGAAGTTAGCTATGTTTAACTATTATGTGTAATGTGTAACTATTATGTTTAGAAATGTTTAGGATGACAATTAAACCAAAATTGGGAAAAAATTGCAAATAATTCAGGAGTGCTAACCTTAACTGTATAAGTACAGATTTCACCTGTTGCGTTGTTATGTTTACAAAAGTAATTTAAATCATAAGTCACATGCTTTCAGATGGAGCAGCATTTACAACACAGAGTCACTGACAAACAAAGCAAAATCGATTTCAAACTCTGACAATAATGACACTGAGATAATCGTTCTGTGATAATGACAGCTGTTTGTTTAGCTTTTCAACAATGAACTATAGCTCTGTGTAGTAAATGTTGCATGTGAAATTACTATGTTTTAAAGTCACTTTAAACTTTAGTTGAGTGTTTGAAACAACTCCTGTGAGATGATTCCATAGTCATATTGGTTAATAAGTCAGGAAGAACGAACTCAATCGGAAACTAAAAGAACGAGCTCAGGAGACCAAGAGAACACAGAACGCATCCTGTGAGAAATGAGATGCTGCGTTCTTCCTGATGGTCACATGACCTTCTCGCATTATTAACTGAAAATTATGTAAACATTACAGAATTCATATAATGATTTAAACACAATATACACTATGCATATAGACTTTACAAATATACGTTGCACAATACAAATTAAACAGATTTTAATATGAATTTTAGCAAATAAAAACCCTTAATGTGTTTAAGCCTTTTAAACGATTCTCATGTTAATGTTTACTTTCACAGTTTCATCTAGGGAAAGTCCTGAGACAAATAATTCACATCTCTAAACTTATATTAAATATATAAAATGCTGCGCTTCCCAATTCCAGTCGCACTGACTTCTGGTACTTCTAGAGCGAGTTTAGTGCTCAAGTCTGCATCGATGCGTCCTTGATATCAAGAACACATCCAGGAACTTTCAGGCATCCTACGTTTTTGCGGACTTAGGTTTTGAAACTGAACTTTAGCAGTTGATGATGACGTTACACGAAAACATGAGGACGCAAGATAGCTGAAAAACGCATATTAAGAAACAGATTTTTTAAGTGTCTTCTTCATGAGTGTTTGTTTTTTGTATGAAAGCGCCCTCTGTCCTCTTAAAAGTAGATTAACTACTGATCACAGAACTGTGCTTCCCTGACCAGATGTGCATTACAATCACAGCTTTGCTCAATTGTGTTTTTGATTTCATTTCCATGAATCAACCTGCATTTAATTAAGATTAGAGTCCCATTAAAAGTCAAAAATGTATGAATCATTCTTCAAAGGTCTACTTTGGTGTAGCGTCACTACTGTTCCTCTTATAGAACTAAAACAGTGGAAAATGCATTCATCTTCATGTTCAAAAACTGGCATTGTGTGTCAATCAGAAATATCAAGACATTGTACAAGATAACATGACCTAATGAGATGAGGCAAGATAAAATGATGACATCTATTAGCAGGTGTGATAAGCAGTTCACAAACATGTACAAATAACCTTCTTCTGTGAAACACAAAAGGACAAGTTTTTTCAGTACATATAATATTCATTGGGTTTAGGTAACTCTAAAACTGTGTCAAGCTACATTGACACAATCCACATTGTAAAAGAGCTATAGAAATAAGCATAAACTGAATTGAATTGGTGTTTTTTTTATCTCATTAGAGAATATTTTATTCTTCAGCATATTTAAGGATGACATCACTTATGTTCCGCTTAGACAGCTAGATGGCAAGAACCAAAAAAGGAGAAAATACTTGACTGTGGCATGCCATATTCATATCCACAATCATATTCAGAAAACTGGCTAAGCAGGTCATTGTGATTTATTTAAAAAAATAAATAAATACCGAAAGAGTATCTTTTGAGTTTAACATATACAGGTATTTTCATTTTATGGTCAGAAGCTATTAAAACATATAGTTAAAAATACTTATTTCGGAATGGCCTCATCACTAGCTTCCCACTTTACAACCACACTTTAAAACTTGCTGGGTGGTCTCAAAAACCAAATATGTATAGACAAAACCCAATTTTTGGGTTAAAATGTAAAAAAATCCCGATATTTTGTGTTGTCCACGTGTAACCAAAATCTGAATTTAAACAACCTATTAGTTTTAAGAGTGCAATACTAAACGTAAACCTGCGATCTTGTAAACACCCAAAAAAACTCTTATGAAAACTGAGTTATATTTGTCTATACAATGAAAGTCACTTGCTTGAGAGTTTCAGAGAGTCCCTTCTAGAAAATATCTTCTTTTATATTCCACAGAAAAACACAAGCCATACATTATTATAACAACAAAGTAATTATTAATGACAGAATTTGTATTGTTGGTGACCAACAATACAAATAAGTGGTTCCTTTATATAAGTGGTTCCTGTTGGTTGAACAGTATCCTGGATCTTTTAGAGCTGACTGAGAAAAATGCAAGGCTTCAGAGAGCAGCAGTAGCAGTGAGGAAGTATCGAGGCAGGAACCGCAAGTCCCCTCTGACATACTTCCCCACTCCTCCCCTCCCACCTCTGGGTGCCGTTGCGAAAGAATCCTCTGTAAATCTCTCGCCGCACAGAGTCAAGAAAGTCACCGCCCCAGCATCAAACTGCTTTCCTGCCACCCCTGACATCATGAAAGCCTCACATTCCCCTCAGCAGAGGACACCTGAGCATCTGACTCATGGTACAGCAACCTTTGATTGATAACCAGTGTGCTAATAAATTCACAATAAACTAAGAGCTTAACTGGATTAAACTAAGAGGTTGATCAGATTCCAATATGAGGAATTGTTAGTGATGATTTAAGCTTCCTTTTCAGTAAGTTTCACACATACTACACCGAGTTGCTTCAACCATTTAGACTTTATACAGAAGAAAACTCTTCAAAGGACGATCAGAATAAGCAGTTGTGTATGAGAAAAACCTTTTTCACTCAGTTACTGGCATATTAAAGGGTGACACAAAAAATGACTGCAATTTAATCAACATAATCAATGAGAAAATAAAACTTCTGCCACTTTACCATTGTGCTGCTGCTGCTGCTTGTTTCTACTTCGTTTTGTGTTTCTTCTGCCGATGAGATTTTTGACAATCCTACGGTTTCTCAGCACCTTCCCATGACCAGCAGACTCTACAGCACAAGAGCTGTGAAGGTTTAGTGAAGGGAAGCGGACTGTGAGCACTGAGCACAGATCACTTCCTCAAACTCTCTCAACCCTGTAGGTGAGACAAGAAGAAGTTGCAATGCTGTTTCACCACAGGCTGTACACACGCATATATACGCCTACAAACAGACTGAACTCATAACTGGTCTTACTCATGGCCCCTTACGATCATTTGCAATAGGTTCCAGGTCAGCCGTTACTCTGAGGTGTGTGACAGGATGCAGCCCCTCCTGGTGAGTGAATGACAAAAAAAAAAACATATGAAATAAAAAACATACACACATCCTGCAAAACACCAAAACTGAACACACCCTCGCTCATGTGTGAACTTCTTTATTTTGTCAGTTTCGTTCTTAAGGGTTTACCTCTATGTCCTGATTCCTGCAGTGATTACCTTCCAGAGTAAGAGCTTTGATTAAGGGATGAATGGGACTTTGGTGTCATCTGCAACACTAATTTAATATATGCAAAGAAACATGGGATCGGAATGTGACATAAACATTTATCCTGAAGTTCCCTTTGTAGTAACTATTTTGGAAGGACTCTGAATATGCATGGTGAACATGATTGTCCTTATTAGCACTTCTGCTTGTGCAATATTGCATGCAGTCCAAGTAGGTACTACATCTATCTATTAAGCAGTCAGGGCACTGATCAGGGAGTCAGCCTTTTTAAAATCCTTCAAGTGCGCTGGAACATTTGCTCCCTGAAAACTCCCACAATGCAAATTGAAAATCAGGGAGCATTGATGCAAACTGTTTCCAATGGTTGATCAATGTTGCTGGTAGATCCAATTATTATACATTTTCCTTCAGGTTAGTCTCTTAATTATCAGAGTGGCCACAGCGAAATGAACCACCAAATATTCCAGCTTATGTTTTAAGCAGCGAATGCCCTTTCAATCTCTACCCAGTACTGGGAAAAACCCATATACCCTATCATTTAACCAATGCAAACACATGAACATTCACACAAAAATGCCAACTGGTCCAGCTGGGACTCAAACCAGCTACCTTCTTGCTTTGAGCCGACAGTGCTAACCACTGTGTCACAATCCAATTATTTATCTATAATGTAATGCAGTTTTTTTCCCCCAATGAGGATGCTCTTATGCAACATCAGTGTCCCAGGGCTTTACTACATGGGATAGTAAAGCATCCATTGCATGCACTCTTCAAAATCTCACTGGAGTTAGTTGGTCATTTGGGTACTTGCCTACAGGCTACTGTTTTTCACATACGATGAATTTGGACACCCTTTTCTGTTAACATACTGTTTCATATGCTAGGGAAGTATGCTATTTTGGATGCAGCGCTTGTGCAAGAGAGCTAGAAGAAGTTGTACAAATGTGAGATTTAGGGGGGAGTTTGTAACAGAGGCCAGTTAGTTACAAAATCACACTCCTGTGGCTTGAAGAGTCAATCTAACTTCTTAAACCTGGAGTTAAGTATTAACAGAGTTTAGAGCAGTCGCAAATAGGTGGGACCTGAGTATCAAGTAGGCTGCACAAACTTCCTCGAGCTTTTGATTGACCAAATTAAGGCCTTGTACATGACAGGGAGTCCAGCCTATTGTGCTTTATTATTGTCTACACCTATCCATGCAGAGCTGTGGCCCTCCAGAAACTGGATTTGACACCTGTGCTTTACAGCAATGAGTTTTTTATTTATGTGCACATTCTCAGCACCCAGAGATGTCATCCTTCTAGCGTAACCCAACCTACTGTTCTTGTAGCCTAAGTCCCTCCCATTTAGAGGTCTCCAGACAGCAGCGATATATACTTGAAAACTAGACGCTGTGGCCTTTGGAATAGTTGTTAGCACACCTGCTTCTAATAAATGACACAGATGGTGGTGAAATTTACACAGGTTTTAAGAGAAGTGTGAATATTCCTTACTCATATCTCAAGAGATGTTGACTGTGGACTTTAGCATCCTTACTAGTGTTCCAACTAGTTTCTCTCCCATGCCAGAAACACCTGATTGAATCCTGTTTCAGAGCCAAGAAATGGAAATGGTGGATGGGAGGAAAGTAACACTCCCTTCCCTGGCCTCAATAGGCAAACTAGCAACTACACTTTCAGAAAAAAAGGTTCAAAACCTGTCACTGGGGTGGTACCTTTTCAAAGGGTACACTTTTATACTTTAAAAATGCACTTTAGTACCTTAAAAGTATAATTTTGTACCATTAGGGTACACTTTTATTTTTTGATTGTACTATGAGGTACACATTTGTACATTTGTACCTATAAAGTACATATGTGCCCCTGTAAGGAACAATAGTATTCCTTTGAAAAAGGTACCACCTCAGTGACAGCTTTTGTATCTTTATTTCTGAAAGTGTACATTTAAACATAGTGGTCTCCAGCATCTTAGTATGCATTGTAGCCAACATTGGAAAACTGTTGTTAAAATCTTGTTTGGAGCATTGAGAGAGTTGGTGCCGTGACCCGGACCAGAGTGAAAGTTAGGGAGAATGTAACAGAAGTCCGCTAATAAGAGCTGTACAAATAAAGAGTACTCCCATGGCCTCAAGGGCAAATAAATGCTTTGATTTGTAACAATAATTATATAAACAGCTGCTGTTAGTTGGTTTTTATGTACAATATAGCAGGAAGCTCCAGTGCAAATGGATGTAGAATGGCTTACACCCACATACTTGAGGCTTGACACATTTGTAAAAATAATAATAATTGTAAATATATATATATATATATATATATATATATATATATATATATATATATATATATATATATATATATATATATATATATATATAAACATATATATATATATATATATATATATATATATATATATATATATATATATATATATATATATATATATATATATATATAAACAGACAAAACTATTTTATTTGTACACAATGCATCTTTTTATTCTGCATTTCAAATTCATTTCAACTGGTCTAAGTACAATTCAAATGGCATAAACTACATCACAGGTACAGCACGTTACTTATGTTAAGTCCAAATAAACAAGCGTGACTTCATTTCCAAAGTGAATCTACAAATGTAGGAACAAAGCAAAACATTTTAAAAATGAATAAAAACACACAAAGCTTGCCATCAAAAGCAAAACAGCAATTTACTTTCACATAATAACTGTACCAAATATATGATTACAAAGTTAGTGTCTCTGCAGACTTTAACAACAATTTTAGTTTTCATAGAATCCTGCTTATATTTTTTTCTTTAGCAAATGTATCATCTTTAGAAAAACAATCCCTACAATACATATATAACATAAATCTTGAGATTATGACAAATAAAGACATAGCACCATACTGTAGCACCACAGATTAGCCATCAGTCCTCGAACAGAGGCCATCTTCTCATGATCTGCTCTTCAAAAGAGAGTGCTGCCAGGACCCAGGACAGGGAGAAGGTCTGTAATGGCTCTCTAACAGTGACTGATACTAGTAAGTTGATTCAATGGCAAGATTGGGCTGAATGATGGTATATTTGGGTTAAAACTCGATGAAACAGAACAGATTTTGGAAGGAAATTCAATCAACATTTTGAATTCCCAAGTTTAAAAATATAAAACATTAACTAAAAATGTTGTTTAATTGCCATTATTTTGTTCCAAGCTCTTTTAAAGTAGCATGTTATCTTTTTTTGTGAGGAACAGACTAAAACAAAAATATGGCAGAAAACTACTACTTCCATCTACATTCTTCCCCTTTACTCTTAAATCTCATCTGCATGTGTACATATTCAAACCCCATTGTTTCTGTAGCATCAATGCAAACAATTGATATTTCAATATTTGACTCACAAAAACCTATTGCATGACTTATATATGTAAACAAATGAAGAAGAATACATTAGGTTGAATTTTTGGGACCAACTAACTATACGATCTCAAAGGTTTTCATATGTAAAAAAACTGAATAGTTACAAGGGTCAAAATCGAGCACCACAGTTGCTACATGGCCACTTGTGGTGCATCGAGAATACAGTACATTATCTTGGGTTAAAAAAGCCTAAAAATAACGACATAACCACAACATGGTTCAACAACAGCGTCCTTTGCCTGATTAAACAACTGTTATGTTGTGCACGGAAGCTAAACTCACCTTACCTCGTTTCCCTCCAATTGTTAAACAGTTAATTGTTTATCCAGGTTGAACTGGCGCACAATATCTTATGATTATTTAGTGTAAGCATTATGGG
The DNA here is from genome assembly GCF_052040795.2 of Danio rerio. Taxonomy (NCBI): domain Eukaryota; kingdom Metazoa; phylum Chordata; class Actinopteri; order Cypriniformes; family Danionidae; genus Danio; species Danio rerio. Next base: position 22,168,437 of record NC_141028.1, read on the forward strand.
ACCAGATGGCATGAAAACAGAACAGCACCTGCAAATGGCCACACGGCCGTCAGATTTAAAGATACAGTATCTCAGCACCAACCACACCGAATGAGAGCTTATGATATCTGAATGATCTGAAGAGTCCCAAAAGGGTCGTTCACACAGATAGCAATTTACATGCTGATTGTCAACAAGACACAATGAGCTGGTAAATGTTTTCTACTTAACTCAATGAGCAAAAATGACATTTACAGTATATTGAACTGAAAATTTCCACTCATTTAATTAATCATTTATTTAAATTGTTAACACTTTGTTGCTTTGTAAATTGCTAAAAGTGTGAAAGACCTTGAAGGCATAGTTCACCCAAAAATTATAATTTATTTATTCTCCTGTTTTAAATTACTACTAACAAATTTTGACCATTAGATATTTAGAAAAATGTCAAATTGTGCTTTTTAATTGTATACAGAAATGTTATTTTGGACCCCAGCGAGACAGCAAGTTTCATTTTATGGACATTTGTTTGACATTTATAACAACATGAAGATGAGGTAATAACAACAGATAATTCCTTTTGGTGTGAATTATGCCTTTAAAATGCACTCAATAATTTTTTTCCACATTAAACATTTTCATGTTTTGAAAATTGTTTAAAATCTGAACCTGCACTTAAAAATACAATGGGGAAAAAAGTATTTAACATGTCATGTTTTTTTCCTGGGAATAATATATCCAAAGGACCCGTTGATATGGAATTGAACCAGATTTTAGTAAAAACATAAACAATACAAGCAAAAATAATACAAAAAATGATAATAATCTGAAAAAATGGTTCTGTGTTATAACAATGAAATCACAAACAAAGGGGCAAAGGCAAAGTACTGAACTACTGAAAAGTATTTAATACTTTATATAAAAGGCTTTTTTGGTGATGCCAGCTTAAAGACAACTCTCATATGTAGAATGAAGTCCTGCATTGCTCAGGTGTGATTTTTTTCACAGACTTAACAGAGTGTAAAAATCTTGATGGTTCTGTGGGTCTCGTCTATCAAATTTTATCTTCATTTTGTATTTTCTATTGGATTCAAGTCAGGTGATTGATTTTAATTCTCTGAAAGTATTTAAGAGTTTCCTTGGCTGTATTTTGGATCATTGTCTTGCTGAAATGTCCACCCTGGTTTCATCTTCATCATCCTGGCAAAGTGGATGTTGTATTAAAGCAGCTAATATTCATTTACACTGAGGAAGGGCGGAGAATTGCTGAATAACTACTGTGATATTGCAGGTGCAATCTGGGCTTTTACTGCCTTTCTACACCTCCCTTAATGTGTTCAATAATTTTGTCTTGTGACATTTAATTTTCAATTGTAAATGTTTATTTTAGCTTCATTTGTAAACTAATTAATACTGTTTTCTTTGTATAAATGGATTTCTTTGGAAAAAAGTTTTCTAAAAAAAAAATGGTGACGTGTTGAATACTTATTTCCCCCACTGTATATGCTAATAACAGTTTCCCTTAATTCACGGTTAAACTTTTTTATTTGACTCTAAATGACTTCAATTGAAATCTTTAGTAGTCTGAAACCATATATTGCATACAATAAAACTATAGAGAAATAAACCCATAAAATAACAATCATTAGCTGACTTTTGCATAGTAATTTATATGAAAAACCCAGATAACAGAATGTTTCAAAAGTTTACTATAAACGGCAATAAAAAGTAGCTTTGTTATATTTTCAACTATAAAATATGGCTGAGCAGTGATTAACGCAGCCAAAACACAATTCCACAATGTAATATTTCATGTAAAGTGAAATATTTACACCATGTAGAGATCACCAGGTGAAAACTACTCATTACTAGCCAACTTGTTTTTAAAAACTTTTGCTCACAAGAAAATAGTGTCTGACAATGAAAAGTTGTTTTCTTTGTACAATTGTTGCGCATAATAAATCATCCACAACACTAGATGTCAGTATAATTCAAAGATAAAAAGAGCTACATGTAAAAAAAATGACTGAGTGCACCTTTGAGACTATGACCAATACCAAATGACACACTAAATCCTCTTATTCCTCCAGAGTCCACATTTTTGTGACAAATTGCAAGTTTGAAAGAGGTCTCCAAATAATTGTGCATCGAAGGGTACAAGCACTATTCTGAAAGCTAAAATGATGAACACGACAACCTGTAATCTTCTGGACGCATGTGAAGGGCAATGTAAGTGTGCCATTTGGGATTGGTCCGTTTGTAAAGAGGACAGGTCAGTAAATGAATCTTTTATCACATTAGATGACTATTACTCACTGAGAACTACAGGTGTGACAGCTCACACAAACACTTCTCTGCTTGACAAGTGACGACCCAGAGCACCATGCGGAAGAGCTTACGAAGACTGACAGAGGTCTTTTGGACAGACTGGTTTTCACAGCAGCAGTGCCAAAGCAGCTGGTCGGAGGGAGAGAAACATTCTCTCTCGTTCTTTCCGCATTTCTCTCTCTTTCTCTTCTTTCCCCCATGCTTTCTCCCTCAGTGATGTCAGCCTGCAAGTGGTTGACTGCGCTCCTCCAGTGGAATGCTGAGCATGGGCGGTTTTGGCCATGCAAGAAGATGGGAGGGCGGAGAGGAAGAAAACCAGGGTGAGAGAGAGAGAGACATAGAAAAATAACTGTGTGCATGTGTTTGAGTATGGAGGAGAGAGAGAGAGGTCAGTGTCCTTGGCAGGTTTTGCAGCACATCTGTCTGAAATATGCACGGCCGCAGAATTTGAACCTGAGCACCAGGGGGCAGTACGCCACTGTGTTCACATCTTTACACTCTACAGGACACAGAAAAAAAATGCAGTCAGTCGCACACGCAGTACTGTGCAGAAAAATGCAAAATGCATCTGAAAAGCACACAGCATGCAGGGGAATTTCTTTAATATTAAAACATTTAGTTTCAGTTGTGTCACAAATTGCATTTGAAGTTGCAACAGATGATAGATTGTCTTGAGAAACTATTTTTTTATGCTGGTTAAAAGTCTCTGCACATTCTCATGGCAATCATTAAATAACGTGGTCATAATGTATTTATATGTATTTTATTTATTTTTATTATGTGGATGATGTAGTGCCAAGATAAGTTTATCCAATCAAAATGTTCGGTCCAAAGATTTTTTTTTTTGATCGACTGTCCTGCTTGGCAGTCAAAATATGTAATTGCATACCAGTTTGCGCAGAAAAGATTACTTTCTTTTTTTTAGTTAGGTATTGTTATTACTAACTATTACTAACTACTAGTCTGGTCTAATGCTCATGCATTCAGAGGCGTGGATTTGAATGGCGATTTGCAGTGCAGGACAGATTCTTTCAGCGCTATCAAGCTAACGTTAGCACTTTCCAAAAGGGCCTGAAAGCATTTGCAAAGTTCTGTTCCCTTACCAAAAATTAATCATTTATTTTTTTTGAATTGTGAATCTCTTCCAGGTCAAAAGAATTATTTTAAAAATGTAATTCCTCAAAATAAAGGAATTTCTTAACTAATTCAAATAAAAAAAAGGCATAATTTACATTTTTATCATACAATGGGTCAGGGGTTCTGTATGTGTTTTTGGTTGAATTGTTTGCTCAATATATTATTCAAAAACACAATGCCCCATGTGTTTTGTTTAGTTTTTTTACTTGCAGGGTTCCCATTCTTTCATGAACAGCAGATTCGAGGACTGTTTTAATTTACAGCATATGCAGTGCCATGAAAGTGAAACATTTTACTTACACCAGAATATTTACATTAAAAATATGCACGTAATGATAATGTTTTCAATGTGTAATTTTCAAAATGTGTTGAAATTAAACAAAAATTTTGTTTAGAAAAATTAAAAAATATTTGGTTGTCAATACTAGTAATACTCAAATGCGGTTTCTGAAATTGATAAAAATGACAATGCATCATCTGTCATAGTTCTCGTACAAGATTTAAATTTAAGCTTTTAAAATGAAGAATTTCTCTATTTTTCATTATGTTTTTGACAGCAGCACACACTCAAAAATGATGTTTGTTGTTTGTTTAGACTACCTATTTAAAATGAGCTGAAACAACACAATTCTTAAATTTGTTTTGACATATGTCTTTCAAGAAGTTTGGGAACCTTGTTCTTGCTTTGAAAAAGGCATTTGCACTAATAAACATCTAAACAGGACTACAGAGTTTATAAAGACTTTAAATAGCATCATAACTCACTAACCTGTTTTCACAGCCTCATTGTGGTAACACTTACTTAATTAAAAAAACTACAAGTTTGTTAGTCTAGCTTTTTTATAGTTTATATTTACTTCTGACAATTGTATTTAGGCTTTAAAAGTTGTGCTAATTTGTGAAGATTATAATAACGATGAACAAAATGCATGTAAATCCTAAATCTTTGTCAGTGACAGAGCATATTATATCCAATAATCTAAATGAAAATTCACACAGGCTGTCAGGGTGTGAATACTGATACATACAACTATAGAAAATGTTGTCACTAAAGCTAAAGGAGCAGTGGGTTGTAGACATGGTGTATTATCATTTATCCGTTTTCTTTTTGGCTTATTCCCTTTATTAAGCTGGGGTCGCCACAGCAGAATGAACCGCCAACTTATCCACCATATGTTTTACGCAGCGGATGCCCTTCCAGCTGCAACCCACCTCTGGGAATATCCATACACACTCATTCACTACGGACAATTTAGCTTAACCAATTCACCTGTAGTACATGTCTTAGGACTGTGGGGGTAAACGGAGCACCCGGAGGAAACCCATGCAGAGAGAACATGCAAACTCCACACAGAAACGGCAACTGACCCAGCCGAGGCTCGAATCAGCGACCTTCTGGCTGTGAGGCAACAGCACTAACTACTGTGCCCCTGCGTCACCCATTATGGGAAATATTTACCCAAAAAATCTTTGACAGACACATCCTTTTAACACACATTTGGAAAAAGTTAATTATTATGAGTTTTCATTCAGGACAGCATGTGAACAGTGAGCATGTGCGTGTGTGTGTGTGCTTTTGTTTGACCTCTGACCTTCAGGGTTGTCTGTAGGGCCGCTGTGGTCGCACTTGCTCTTGCACTGCTGCATGAAGGCTGGACGATGAGACTCAGGGCACTCATTGGACGGCTGGCCAGTGTGTGTCAGACATTGAACAAAACGAATCTCCTGACCCATTCCACACCTCGCAGAACACTACAACACACAAACATACACACAGGCACCAACAGGTATGAGAAAATAAATTGTTTTCAAGGAACTTAACATATCATGAACCAGAAGCTGCAACAGTTTTTTTTCTCGTATAGTGAATATTGAATGAGAAAACAATGGCCTTGGCTTGTTTTTTCTACTGCGAGCTGAATGGATGTAGTACAGTAGGCATTTCATTTAGAAATACCAGGAAAAGGGTTTGGGGAGAGTTACAACTATCTAACAGACACCTCCTTCAATTCTGACAGTTGGAGGGGTGTGGTATGTTAACCTAGTCCAATACCTCAATATAAAGTAACTGAGAATTTAACAGAACAAACAAACAGGAAGTGCATTTTCAGATTTCAATTAAAGATTAGAAGGGAAAACTTTTTTTTTCTCTTATGATACGCACAGATGAATTGTTCACCACAAAACTAGCACTGTAAGCTAACAAAATCATATGATTAGCTTCGATTTCATTTGTGCTTTAATAAAGCCATTATGTTTGCAATTTTGCATACTCATTTTTGATTCTCTTTACATTCGACTTATTGATAATAGTGGGAGAGAAAGAAATAAAGTCATTGATTTTATTCTGGATTTTCATAGTTACATTGAGATCTTGTTCATCTTGAATATAACTTTGTTAATTAAATGAATCATTTTTAAAATGGCAGTACCGTCATACATGGATTCCAATCATAAACAAAAGCATAGAAACTCTAAATTCTGGTTACAATGTAAAGCTGAAAAGATGATTTTGCACAGCAGAAGAAATAGGCTTTAAAATGGTATATATTTGGGTTAAGAATTATTTTGGAATTAGATTGTGACTCCCTGAATCAGAATTAAATCGGATTGTGAAGTCCCTAAAGATTCTCACTCCAATTGTACAGTTAAATAACCGTTTCTAAAAAAGAAATTACTTTTCAAAACAAGGTATTGATGGGTTTTTATGTTTTTTATTCTGTATTTTTTTTGCTGGGTCTATAACAATGACTGTAAAAAATATGGACGACGCGACAGCCCCTTTTGCCATTGAACGCCTTGAGGGCAAAACGCCTGCTTGACGGGCACAAACTGTCGCAAAAGACTGCTGAAATTGGAGCCAGACATGCGCAGAAGGACTGTCTGATGGAGCCAGAGGAGGAGCCGCGATAATGAGCGGAGTCGAGCTTCCAACCAAACGCTTTATGTAAAATCAACCACGCCCCCTGAACTTCTCACTCGACTGCCGGTGTCTGCACTATAACAAACGCTCACTGATGTAAATAGAAGCACTTACTTTAAAAAAACACAATAATATACGGTTTAAAAACGGTGTGTTGTAAGCTGTTAAACTTTAATAAAAGCAATACATGGTGGACTGCAGAAATAAACGATCTTTTATACACTCTAGCCTGAATATGAGCACAAATAATATATTCTCTTACTGTTATATTTGTTGTTGGTATTTGTTATCTTCATAGGGGTAGAAATAACACTTGTAAAATATGAACAATAACATATAAACAACACATACATTTTTAGAAAGGTTTTTATTTTTAATTAGCCATCAACAGAACCCAAAATATAGCCTACACTCCATAACGATTTACCATGCGGGAACAATCGTGCGTTTAGAAGATAAATACAGCAAGATTACTAAATATCAACAGGATATTTACAAATCCCAACCCTGCAATTTGTCAATTTGTGCAAAAAAACTTTGCACTATTAATACAACATCTATCTGCTGTAACATCACTAGTATATTGTTTATTCATTTTCGCTTGAATTGTTTATTTATTTAATTTTTTTGCCTCCGTTTTCATTTGGTTTATTCGATGCCTTCATTATATCTGGCAACGAGGAATTTACATTCTTTTTAATGTTAGCTGGAGTGTTCAAATAAAACGCCAACAGTAAATGATGTAAATAAATAATATCTAACATTTACAGCTCTATTAGGTTATATAAGATTCGATTTCAAGAACGTTATAATGATTTATAACAGCAAATTCAGTAGATCACTTAAAAACATGCCAAAACTTAAAATGCAGAGACGTCCTGTAAAGCAAGTTCAAATAACCTTACAGGAGATCAACGTGGAGATTATTATTTAGACACAAAGAGAATTACTGCTAACGATCTCCTGTATACCCCGTACTTAAATGGGTTTATTTTATTGTGCAGTTTTATTGTCATTTTCGTATTTATTATTATTATTATTTAATACTTGTGCAATCGATACAGGTTTATTGTTATTTATTTTGTCCTTTATTTAAATAATTGCTATGCTGTTTGCATCTTTATTCAAAGGTTAAACTCAGTGATACACTTTGCGTTCACATAGTAGCATGCGTTTGTTGTTATATCAACAAAAATGGGTGTAATAACGTTAACAAATGTGAGGGTTTTATATAATGAAGATTCAATCGCGCCAGCTCCGGGCATCAGCGCATAACCTAGTCGCGGCGTCGCGGGCTGATTCCGGCTCGCATGCGGCAGCGCCTGCTCGCTCGGCCGCCGCATCTGGCTCAATTGACTCAGGCTGGAATCGGGCAGTGAGTCCAGGCATCCGGAGTAGGTCCAGCAGAGGTAGTCAGTCTGAGGGGTAAGTCTCCGGCAGGCAAGAACTGGCCCCAGTGTATTTTGCTATCTGGGTGGCTAGGCGTGTATTAGCAAACTAATAAAGCCCGAAAAAAGCTCTGACCTTAGAGAATAAACAGTGTTCCACCAGATCATGTATGTCAGAAACTGTAGTTTACTGCTGAACTCATTTTGTCATAGTAAAATATCACAGAAATCGAGTAATAACACTTCAGTCTTCTGCCGAAGCTCAGACGCCGCGCTTTGAGAAACTGTCAATCACAGCTGTCAATCACGATGACACGCCCAGCATTAAATTACTGCTAAAAACAAACTGTTTACAAAAATGAGGATCTGCACCTATTTCAGCACAATAATCAGTGCCTTAATCGACCAGAACCATCTTTCGGGACATTTTATTGCAAGTGTAATTAATTTTTTTATTTGGGCTCAAGTCTCCTTTATTAACACGGAGGAGGCGGGCTTTATGACTTGTACTGCAGCCAGCCCCCAGGGGGCGATCTAACGGCCGAGACCTTCACTCAAACGCAGGCTTGCGGCACACTTGGTCTATAATCATTTTATATAAGCATTCATACAAACAAATAGCAAATAAATAAGAAAATAATTATTTGCCTTGAATAAGACTTTCATTTATTTGCCTTGTGCCCTAAACAAAACCTATTTTGAGAATATTCCTGCTATTCACCACAACAGAAGGCATAATATAATCTGGTTTGAATGTTAAAGGGATATTCATTTTCTTGTCGGCTTAGTCCCTTTACTAATCTGGGGTCGCCACAGCGGAATGTACCGTCAACTTATCCAGCATGTGTTTTACGCAGCGGATACCCTTTCAGCTGCAACCCATCTCTGGGAAATGTTAAAGGGATAGTTCACCTAAAAATGAATATAATGTCATTCTTTACTCATCCTCCACTTGTTTTAATGCTGTTTAAGTTTCTTTAGTTGAACACAAAAGACACTGTTAAAAATGCAGGGTTACACACTATTCATTCATTTTGTCCCAACACAAAAGGTTTAGATTAAGGTAACAAAGTGGATTGAACATAAAACAATTAAGTTCACCCAAAAAATCTCAAGAATTGTTTTGTTTCAGCTCATTTTAAATAAGTACTTTGAACAAGCAGCAAAAATCTTTCTTTTTTTGAGTGAAAAATATACTACAGAATGTTAGGAAACAAACAGCCATTGAACTCAATGGTACAGTATCTTTTGTTCCTGCTATAGATGCAAATGGCTGATTTTTCCCAAAATTCTTCAAAAAAATCCTGTTTTGAATTCAACAGAAGAAAGAAATTCCTGAAAGATTAGAACTGCTTAATTGAGGACATTTTTATTCATGTGATCTCACCTCTCCCCAGGGACCTGCGACCCACTGAGGTGGTGGGCACCGCTGTATGTTACAGCGCACTCTGGTGGTCGGGCGGCTTTGTTTCGGGCACTCAGACTCTGGCAGCGTCTCTCCGTTGTCTCCACTTCTACATAAAATCACCCTGTACCTGTATCCCGGACCACAGCCAGGAGTACACTGCAAAAGGAAGACAATGACAGATTAAAAGACTAAATGACACCAGAAATAGAAGTAAGCTGATATGAATTTTCATCTACCTCTGACCAGTCGAGCGCGTGCCACTCGGGTGGGCAGGTGTGGTTGTTGCAGGGCTCTGTGACGGAAGGCCGTGTTGTGGTGCAGGCTGTGTCGTCCAGCACTTTCTCTTCTGTTACAGACATCTTCCTCTTACACAGCACTTCCCGCGTGCGAACTCCTCCATTACAGCTCCGACTGCATTCTGACCAGTCTCCTGTCCACCACCTGACAGACACACAGAAGATCTCAGGCACAGAAGTTATCAGGCACACCAAAGACATCAGTGCTTTACTGTTCAAATTTCTTTCTACACCCTGATCTAAAAGTTTAATTTAATTAAAAAACAATTGGGCTTTTATAACAATTACGTTTTTTAAACATGCAGCATTTTGCAATGAATAATTATTTTATGAAATAATTAGGAACTTACTGATTCAAATAATCTGTTCAGAGTGAATCTCCACTTTACAATTGACTTAGGCCCAATCCCAATTCTACCTCGTAGCACTTCCCCTTACCCCTACCCCTCGTTTTGCGCGTGCCTGTGAAGGGCCTAATTCTCTTTAGCTTGAAGGCGTAGGGCTAAGGGCAAGGGGTATACACCCCTTCAAACGAAGACTTTTCAGGACCACATTTGAAAGCAAGGGGTAAGAAAAATTTCCCAGAATACACCAGCCACAGCTGCACCCGGAAGTCACAACAAACAAACACATGTTTTAATATATTTATAACCGCGTTCGTGTTTTACTATCATGCTTAAAAAAATAAATAAATAAAATCCGCTTAATTCCACTGTCTATAATGCCTAATAATAACTTCTGTACAGCAGTCCCACAACATTGACACTCAATGACACTCGAATATCCTGTCAGAAAAGTCTAGTGGCTGTCAATGGGCTTTTTACAGTGTCTGCTATAATGTTAATGTTGTTTTTGGTGTGTTTAAATAGAATATGGCCACTGTGTAAATGCAAAGCACGGTTACGATCTTATTGCCACATTAGATTGTTACGATGACATAATATATGCCTTCAGTGATCTCCTGAAGATAAATACCAAAAAATAACACAACTGAAATCACTACAGCAGTCGCGATCGTCTGATCTCATATGAAGCAAGAGATGGAAATGCCATATGATGACGTGTGCAGGTGCTGTCCCAATTCTTAGAGTACATTTTGAAGCCCTTCCCCTAACTCTGAGTTGTAAGGGCCAAGGGAAAGAGAAAGGGGTAGGGGTACAAAATGAGAATTGGGATTGGACCTTACTCAACTGAGCTTTACAGAGTGAGTCTCCACTGATTCAAATGAACTGTTCAAAGTGAATTTCCATTTTACGATTCACTTTCTCAAATGACCTTTCAGAGTGAGTGTCCAGTTAACAAATTGTTGATTCAAATTATCTGTTCAGAGTGAATCTCCACTTTATGATTAACTTACTCAAGTGATTTTTTCAGAGTGAGTCTAAAAGTTAATGAATCACTGATTCAAATCAAGCATTCAATTTTAAACAGTAACACAAGTAACACAAGCTTTTTAATTGACATGTTGCCAGCAAATGAAAATATGGGTTGCTTATTGCAGTGTCAGCTTCATTTAAACTGTCAGTTCATGATTTAAAATGTGCCTCACTTAACTCTAAAGTCGTAATGCATATACTTGAATATATTTATTCAAATCACAGCTTATGTGTTTTTTTACAAATCAAATTTGTCTAAATCTCAATTTTATTTCATTGCATTGTGCAGTCCTAGTATAAATAGTTACAGTTAATGTCAAATCAGTTATCAGAGATGCCTTATAAGGGCATCTGATTGTGTCCTAATGCAGCCGTGACCACAGTTTGTGTGATCGAAAATCCATATGTTCCCCCCTAGCAAGCATACTTATAATACATATGTGATCAGACCTCTTGGGAAGGATTTTAATGCAACACACAAACACACACACACACACACACACACACACACACACACACACACACACACACACACACACACACACACACACACACATACAGAACACCCACGTTGGAGGACAAGGCTCCTGGTTGCATGGTCTTTTCTTGTCTTTGGGCTTGTTCTTCTTGTCGCAGAAGTGATTGTAGACCACAGAGAGATCAGCTTGTTTTTTGCACACTACCTGCTGGACTTGAACCCCTGTGACACACAGAACAGGCTTAATTATATAAAATCACAGTTGATTTCTGTAAACTCAATCAGACAAACATGAAGCTTTTGATGTTTCATTATTGTCTTTGTGTAAATACAGTCTCTTATTTAGGTTTATTCTTATGTTTTTTTCTGTTTGTTGTGCCAGTTTTATTGAATACTTTGGCTCTGTTCCAAAGGATGGATTTATTTTAATGCACTGTGATGCACTGTGTTTTCTTCTTTAAGGTTGTGAGCCATCAATTCTTCACGATGCCTTAAAATGATTCTGGAACAGAGTCTATGTTTTCAACAGCAAATTAGTTCTGAGCTACAGCTAATAGTTTCTTATCAGAAAGAAGAAACACGGGTCATTTACTCTCAAAGCATGAATGTAAAAAAAGCTTGAGGATCAAAAAAACATCAACAGCAACATCAAAGCTGGGGTTCTTAGTATATAAAATCTGTATAATTGCTTTATTCCCAGCCTTTTAAACAGTTAATGTATATCATTACAAGCCGACATGGGGTATTTACACTGTTTGTGTGAACCAAATTGGATCTTCTTACGCATTTAGCAATCACTGTGAAACACGTATACAATTTACGTCAGTTGCTTTGAGGAAAAACTTTAAAGGGACAATCATCCAAATACTAACATTTACTGTTTATGTAAACATACTCAGAAAATCAGAGATGTGCTTGACTCTTTTTTTCGTAACTCAAATAGTAAATACAGGTCAGCAAAAAACAAAAAACTAACAAAACTGTTGTTCCTGAAGACTCTGCAAGAGAAGCGCTTGAGTCATCAGGATTTATGTGTTAAAGAGATAGTTTGCCCAAAAAAATGACAATTTACACAAACTATTTGCCCTCCCTAAAGTGGTTCCAAAGCTTTAACTTCCATAGTAAAAACAAACAAATACTAGTCAAGGGTTACAGGTTTCTGGCTTTCTTCAAAGTATCTTGCTTTGTGAAAAAGAAAGAAAGTCAATCAGGTTGGGAACAAGTGAAGGGTTAGTAAATGATGACAGTATTTTCAGTTAATTAGTTTTTGGGTGTACTATCCCTTAAACCTTTACAGTATGTGCTGTTTGGCCACAACTTTCTCTATATTTCAGCAAATGGAATGATTTTTCCTGACAAATCCTATTTTGACCCATATTTTGTGAAAATTCTTAGACATTTTTCGAAAATTTAACAATTCACACTGGCCAAATTCACTACCCTTTTCATTATGTTCCTGGTTGTTTTTGCCCCATTGACTTCCATCATACCGACATTTTTTGATTCCAAAGCCATAACAGCATATAATCATGTATTTTTAATTGTTGCTGGTTTCCCTGTTAGAAAAACTAAAATGTGTAACATATTTACATTTGATCATCAGCTGCAGTGGAAAAAAAAGAGTTTCTAGCTTAAAATCATATGGTTATATGGAGTTTAGTGTGTGTGTGTGTGTGTGTGTGTGTGTGTGTGTGTGTTTGTGTGCGCGCATGCTCCTGTGACAGTGAGTGTGAGTTGATTTTCTCATTGAATTCCATACAAAACCTTTTTTGCACAGGCCTATCTAAAGGGTTAATGGTGATAATTGATGATTAAAAGTAAAAATGTTTTACCTCCACCCAACAGGAAAACACCAACAATCAAAAATTGTTGTGTTCAATTATTGTCATTTGGTGTTATGGCTCAAAAGTGTTGTTATAATGGAAGTCAATTGGAAAAAAACAGCCATGAACATAACTAAAGGCTAGTCAATTTGGACAGTACACAAGGGTTAATTACCTTTTTTCAGTGCATGCTTTTGACTTTTAAAAAGTGACATTAATAGTTTACTTGCAGTTAATAAATCACCAAAGACCATGACTTTTATCAACAACAAAATAAAAACGTTTTTAAAGTTCTGCAGAAAAAACATATTACACAAATCTTGAAAGTAGATAGGAGGTTTAACATTTTTATTTAAAGGTTATCTATGCCTTTAAGTGGCATTTTCTTGTGTCAATGATTGTAATATGCTAGTTAGTGACCAGAAAACTCCTTACCTCCAGCACACAGTGCAGAGCAGCGGGACCAGGATGTATAATGCCAAGAGTAACTGCTCAGAGGATCTCTGCTGACTGGAGGGTTGAATCGATATAGAATTCCTGGATTCTCTTCACGGACCAAGACCTGCCACACATTAAACAACGCAGGATTTAACAAATTTATCTGACCTTCAATCATTTTGATTCATATCTGAAGCTGAATTGTTAAAGGGACCTTAATACTGTATGCTTGTTCCGATTTTACTTTTCATCTGCTGCAAAATGCACTATAACTGTTTATGAATGAAATGCCTGCTAAAATTTAAAGATCAAAGTGCACAAATTAGTTTGATCTCCAAAAAGAAAGAGTCCATTGTGAACTGCTGAGACGAGTCCGTAATTAGAGTTTCGCTTCTGTACCTAATCTATAAAGCTCTGTAAGCAATTTGCATAAGGTCAGCCTGTCCTCTTTATTCGCTGCCTGCCTGCAAACAATGCCTAATTTGACACGCCCTTAAAACACTGTAGTTGATTGATGTTGTCAGCATCATGTCAAGAAGAATTTATTATTAATACAAAACATTTATTCTAGTGCGACTGAATTTGACATCCACAAAAACTGCTGTTAAAAATAAGTTTCATTTAAGCTGTTTCATCACTTGGCTTGCAATTGAACTGATGTTGCGACTTAAATTAAATTATGAAAATAAGAATGGTTAGGTAATGTTTCATTTATTGTTTTTGTAGTCATAATGTAAAATAATTACATTTAAAGTACAAATGAAATCCAAACTCACTATATGTGTGAAGGTGTCCCTTTAAGAACGCACAGATCTATAATGAAAGTATTCGATTACATCATATACCGCATTTATTAATAAAGAGAAGGGGGGAAAAAGGCAACATTTAATTGATGAAATATCTAAAATTGATAATCAGTATTCTACATCTCCTTCACCAGAACTCTATACGGAAAAAAATGGTCTCCAGACACAATATAATTTAATTTCAACTAGCCATGCAGAACAGCTTATTCTTAGATCTCTGGGTTATTTTAATGAGCATAGTGATAAAGCTAGCTGATTTTTAGCCCACCAACCTCAATCTAGATCATCAGCACAATATATTTCAACTGACAACTGACCCCCTTCTAATCAACAACATATTTACAAACTTTTTCTCTAATCTTTATTCATCTGAAGCATCTAAGGACCCATTTAAACTGATAGAGTTTTTTAATAAAATATATACTCCCAGCATTTCATTAGATCATAAAAAAGACCTAGACCGCCCCCTTCAGTTGCATGAAATATCTGAGGCCATATCAGCATTACAGAGTGGCAAGACCCCAGGCCCTGATGCCTTTCCCATCGATTTCTATAAGAAGCTTTCTGCTAAATTATCCCCATTACTTTTAAACATGTTTGTACACTTTTTCTCAAGGAACTCTACCAAGCTCTCTCAACGAAGCACTGTTTATTCTTTTGTTGAAGACCCAAAAAGATCCAACTAAATGTAGTTCATATCGTCAGATGCAGAATGCAGATGTCAAAATCTTAGCAAAATTAATGCCTATTCGCTTAGAGCTAATCAGACCGGTTTTCTAAAAGGGCGTCATATCTTTTCCAATATCCGCTGTCTCTTAAATGTTCTCTACACCCCCCTACCCCGCCCATATCACAGGACGTACCTGAAATTTTAGTATCATTAGACGCCGAAAAGGCATTTGACCGAGTGGAATGGGATTATCTTTTTATCGCTATGAATCAGTTTGGATTTGGCCCCAGTTTAACCAAATGGATCCAATTGTTGTACTCTTCTCCAGTTGCCTCTGTGCTTACTAATAAATGGAGGTCAAAAACCTTTTATTTATTAAGGGGCACTCGGCAGGGGTGCCCATAAAGTCATCTTTTATTTACAATCGCAATAGACACACTGTCTATAACATTAAAGTCTATACCTGGTTTTCATGGAATAGTTAGGTGGGGTGTCGAACACAAGCTCTCATTATATGCTGATGACATACTCCTTTACATCTCAGATCCTTTTTCATGCATCAGCGACATTCTCAAAGTTTTAGATGATTTTGGAACCTTCTCAAGGTACAAGTTAAATATTTCCAAAAGTGAATGTATGCCTGTAAATACACTTGCCAGGCAAATGCCCGACTCTGTGTTTCCCTTCCACATGACAAGATCTGAGTTTAAATATTTGGGTATTAATATCACACCAAACTTCAAAGGATTATATGAAAAGAACTTTACAACTCTTTTGAGTAAACTTAAATCTGAGCTTCAGAAATGGAGGATGCTCTACCTGTCCCTGGCAGGCAGGGTAAACTGTGTTAAAATGATAGTTCTTCCAAAACTATACAACTATACAACGAATACATCTAAGTAGATCACAGATAGCCTCTTTTAACTCTACTTTTGACAAGACCTGTATAAGATGTCACACAGGCGAAGCAGACTTGTCTCACATGTTTTGGATGTGCCCTAAGCTTACTCTATACGTGTGTGAAGTACAGCTTAGGGCATGTGCAGAGTTTGCTTTGTCTGGCATTCCACCTGACGGACTGAGTCTAACTCAAAGACAACAAAACATAATAGTCTTTGCATCTTTGCTGGCTCGCAGACAAATTTTACTGCACTGGAAATCTTTAAATCCACCTAAATCATCACACTGGCTGCAAAATCTGATGTTATTTTTATACTTGTAAAAAATTAAATATTCAATTAGAGTTTCTAGCAAATTCTCATATGTTTGGCAACCCTTACTATCATATTTCTCTGCTATAAGTGTACTTCCTGGGGAATAATATGGCTGTCTTGTATGTAACTGAAATCTTTTTTTTTGTAATCCTTTTGTATTTTCTTTCTCTGTCCAGAACCTCAAGCTTTTTCTATGTTAACCTACAACATTATCCCTGATCGTATAACCCATTACTGTTGTCACTCTATTTATCTATGTATTTATTGTTATTTTATTTATTTATTTTTCTTCTTTTATTTAAAAAAATTAAGCATTTTTTTCTATTATTATTGTTTTTATAATTACCTTTCTTTTTTCCTTCTTTAGGCAGTGTATTTAGGGTTTGTTGAAGTGGGTTTTACTATGTATGATAAAATCTCTGTATATTCTCTGTATGTTCTTTGCATAAAAATAAAGGGAAAAAAGAAAGTATTCGATTACTTTCATACCTGTTTGTGCTCATTTAAGACAAAAAAGTATTTAAAATAAAAGATTCCAGGATGAACATTTACACATTATTAAGTGTATTTGTCTGTTTAAAAACACACTCAAATCCCAAAGTTTCCCCTTTCGCTCTTCTTTAAATCACATGTACAGAAGCTGATCTGGGAACAGTGTTTTTATACTGAGTGTGTCTGTGCGTCAGTAAATTTTGTCAAACTGGGACATGGCTTACCGAGACCACCTCTTCAAGGAGATCTTGGTACGCTTTTTTGGTCCACTTTTGGTGCGCACTTGAGTGCAATTGGTACATTCACACCTGCCTAAACGAACTGCATGAACTGTGTCTTAGTAAAAAGTGCTAATTTTCATTTCAACATTCTTCATTTATTCAAAACATTTGGAATAATGTAAGTCAGTTAAATACTGTATATATTACAAGTCTACAGTTTTTTTGTATTTGAATAAACATATATATATTTTGCCTTTAAGAAAGATCTCATTTTAAACTTGGATGGATCTTCAAAATGGAATTAACCCTTTTAATAGTAAATAAAGTAAGTTTTTGGTAAATTTCACAAAAAATCCACATCTTCCATTGCTCGGACATATAGTTCTGACCCAAAATGAACCGTGGTTGCTTTGCCGGGCTAATCTGAACGGCCAATCGAAAAACAAATCTACATTGTTTACACTTTTCAGGCAATTAACCTACAAGTGGCTTTCCCATTGTTCCTCCAGCAAATCAAACCAAGATACCAAAAGTTTTTTAACAAAAAAAAAGCACTTCAGCTTTAAATAACATTTGTCCAGAAAATTACACTTGACCCCATAGCAAATACATTGCAGCTGTCTAAATTCTGAGGCATCTGTACCAACAGAGGCAGAGCACAAATATCCTGCTTGAACAGACCACCCAGCATCTCTGACTTACCATCACGATCAGGGTCATGTTGGTAGGTCCGAGAGCTTCCAGGGTCTCTGGTTCATTGGCGGGTCGCCGGTAGTGGAAGGTACCACCGGCAATGTCGAAGCGGCGCGGTGTATCGATGGTCAGCTTGCCATTGATGAAGTACTGATCCCCTTTGCTCTTCAACACTGGTGATAATGGAAATAATTAGCAGGCCGCAATACATAACAGACTATTTGGCACTGAAAAAATGCAGAATTAGTTACCACACAACACATCGACATGACCTCAATCAATTTTGGTAATGCAATATACATCGTCTATACATAAAAAACAATTCTTGCAACATTTTAGCTAATTGTGCAACCTCTCTATCTCTGTTGGAGCTGTTAGTGTTAGTATGGGTAAAAAAAACTTTATAGTATTTACTATAAATTAATTTGTAATGTTACTTAGTATGGTTTCATTTGGGGTCTGACAACTGAAAATAGATCTCATAGCAGATATCGCAGCCTCTGTTACTTTTTGCCTTGCACTTTTTTGTTAACATTTATTAGAATTGATTTGGGACATTCTGATTCCAATGCCTCATTATTACATTGTTAAAATGACTATAATTCAATTAAATATTCTTAAGAATAAGATATTATGTGTTCTATAGTAGAGTGTACTTGAATTTTGGCATTGTATAATAAGTGGCATAAAATAAAGTGACAATAATATCATTTATTGCAATACATTTTGGTGCAAAATATCGTACAACCAAAAAAATAGATATCGTAACAGGCCTATTTATGCTAGTATATTATACTAACAACTAGTTGTTTTCAATCTTAGGTGAGTACACAATGAGCACTGGGTCAAAAAAAATTAAATAAAATTTGCTTTGAAGGAATAGTTCACCCCAAAAAATAATTCTGTCATCATTGACTCTACCTTCACTTGTTCAAAAGTTCTTTGTTTATTTCTTCTGCTAGACACAAATAAAGATATTTTGAAGAAGGATTGAAAAGCAGCCATTGTGTATTTTGTTATAACGTCCATTTCCCGCTAACAATTGAGTGCTGTTGAGCATGTTCTTAAACACGGCTGATTGGCCATTGTGTTCACATGCTCAACAAAAATGACTATGATAAGTCTTCAGTTCACAGTTGTTCACCGAGTGAACACACAGATACAGGAAATTTGCATCAATGAGCTGATCTGCTCACACTGACATACGAGCGATCAGCTGATGCATTGACTGATCTTCGCAGCTTAGAAATGCTTAATTTTCTTGTATCTGCGTTTGCACACAATGAACAGTGGTGGACTGATGACCTTCATGGCCAATCAGAGTCATTTCTGTTGAGCATGTGAACACAATGGCCAATCAGTGATAAATGGGTACGTGCTCAACAGCAATCAAATGTTAGTAGGCAGTTTGTTAGTAGTTTCTCTCTTTCTTTTGACATACAAAAGCATAAAGTTTTGTTGCATGACAGTTAGATGAACAGATATTAAAACATACTTTAATACTTACAAAAACTGCCCTCATAAACAAACATTAACCGATTTCACTGTACAACACTTCATTTTAAAAAGTGAAAAAGTCAAAAACCATCTCAGCTGATCCACAAGAGGCACCTTAAAGCATCTTGAATCTGTACTTTTAATTTAGTGTAGAAGCTCTTTACAAAATCCATTAACCCCAACAGAGTATTAGTTCTGGTTCTCATGAGAGGTTCATATTTAAGTCAAACCATGAAAAATGGTGTCTCACCCAAGTAATTCAGAGAGATGTTGAGCTCTTGGATGTGTATGAATACAGATCCTTTGGGGATTCTGACCACCTCTTCATAACCTGAGGAAAAAAACACACACACACATATGCATACATTTATTCATAGCAAGAGAACAATGCAGTTTGTGGTGTTTCAGCGAGAGTGACTGTGATGGGATATGCAGAGGTTTGAGATTCCAACTGAATTCCTGGGCAACGTCCCTCAGTTCTGCTGCCCAACACACAATGTG
The DNA here is from genome assembly GCF_052040795.2 of Danio rerio. Lineage (NCBI taxonomy): Eukaryota > Metazoa > Chordata > Actinopteri > Cypriniformes > Danionidae > Danio > Danio rerio. The sequence continues at coordinate 22,188,105 of NC_141028.1, forward strand.
TTTAAGGCCAGATTCCACCACAGGCTTACAAACAGCTCCAGCCTCTGACCGAAGAGTAAAAAAAGAAAGCTAATTTTTCAATCCAGTCCTGCCACAGATGGGGATCTTGTTATAATCACTCAACAGGCAATGTGGTAAAAACTGCCACAAAACATTAAACCATATACAAACCAACTAAACATGGGGATCATAACCAATTGAAGAATTCTGATTTAGTTTGCTTTTTTTTAATATTCCATTAATTAGTAAAGCAATTCAGTTCAACTTACTTTATAACTTGTAATGTGCTTGTTACAGTTTAACGTCTTTAACCACTGAGTAATATTAATTAATGTATTTACTATAAGGGTTCATTTGCATTTTTACTACAAAAATTCCATGACTTTTCCAAGACTATCAAGTAAATTGTTTGACATAATTTTTCATGCAGTGTCTACATATATGTGGTAAATCATAAGAAACGTTTACATTTATTACACCATATCATAAAGCATGCAATAGTTTCAATTTATTTTTAAATCTATGTACAATAGATAATGCTTACACAGCACCAATAATGTGAGAGGATGTTTTTGGCCACGAAAAGTCGTAAAACAACTAAACTCCATTCCAGTATGCAGATACTTTTCTAACTAATTTTAGATAATCTTAATAGTTTGTTAAACTAGTAATAGTAGGTAAAACTACTTCTATTAGAAAGCCGCGATCACACTACAGTTTTCGCTCCATAAACATCAAATTTTTTAGACATGCGAATGCGGCACGTGAGATGAAGTTTCATTATAAGTCATTATAATGAAGTTTCGCATTACACTGCATTTGAAAGTTCAAGCTTGGTGAATTCTTACCTTTACTGTAGCTACCCTAGTAAATCCATGGTAAGTTAAAAGAACACTTTAAATAAACAGCTAGCAGCATTTTTTATTGTATTTTCATCATACTGCTATAAAAACATTGATAATCTTAGACTTAAAAAATCTCAGTTTCTCTGGATTTACAATTTGTAGTCAAGTGTTTGAGTAAAATGTATATTTTTTCTAGAAAAACAGATAACAAAAGGAACAATTGAATCATTTATTTAAAAAAACGAAACTGACATTAAATAAGACCTAAATATTCTTATAAAATTAATTACATTTAATTGTTTTCCCCAAATATCACAAATACTATACCATTCATTTTTCCAAAACACCACTACATAACGTACTAATCTTGGAGTCCACATCGCTGAGAATCTGACATGGACTGCTCGCCCAGATGCAGTTCTGAGGAAGACACAATGCCTCTTCTTCCTCAGGGGCCTCAGGAGGTTTGGAATGAGCCCCCATATCCTCCATTCATTCTACACCTGCACTGTGGAGAGCATCCTGTCTGGCTCCATCACCACCTGGTATGGAAAAAGCACCAGCAGCAATCGCAATGCTCTACTTAGGGTTGTGCAAACTGCTGGCCACATTGTAGGAGGTGAGCTTTCTTCTCTCCAGGACATCTACACCAGGTGGTGCATGAGGAAAGCTGAGAGAATCATCAGTGACTCCAGCTACCCAAGCCATAAACTATTCTCTCCACTACTCTCATGCAGACGGTTCCGCAGCATCCAGTCATGCACCAGCCGACTAAAGGAAAGCTTCTTCCCACAGACTATAAGGCTGATGAACACTTGACACACCTCACACAAACTCTTTCTATATACCCTCACTGCATACCATCAAGATGTAGCATGAACTGCACTTCAATCGAATCCTTACTTAAAACAATATTGCCTACAATAACTTTCCATCAACAGTCGAACTGTGTGTACACCTTTTTGACTGTCTACTGGCTATCTGTGTCTACACGTGTGTAATGTGTGTTTTTCTTTATGTATTTATTGTTTTTCACGTATTTATTGTCTTTTACATATTCATTGTCAACATTGCTAATAGTATATTGTCACGACTGGGTCTTGAACCCGGGTCTCTGGTGTGGAAACCGATGTGTATACCACTAAGCCACAGAGGAAGTTGTGTTGGACCCACACGAAAACACTCCAAGAGGGAATCCGGAAAACAAGCATTTATTAAAAAAAATATCAACTTAGGTTCTTCTCAAAAATGAGGTAGCAAAAGAGACAACTTAGGTTCTTCTCAGAATGAGGTATACAAAATACTCTAACAGTATAATAAACATGTAAAGAAAACTCCACGAGGGGAGAAAACAAACAGATAATTAATGCTGTCAGCAACAAGGAAAATAAAACACTCTTACTAGATGTAGCTCAGGAGATCAAGGGAAACGCAAGGCAAGTTCACCAGAGATGACTCAAACACCGAGTGAGGAACACAGACAAAGTGACAACTTAAATACACTGGCTGGAACAAGTCACAGGTGATCTAAATTAAGTAAACAAGAACACATGAGGAAGAACAAATACAGAGGGGAAACACGGGGACCTCTAGGGGAATGGAGACAAACTGCAGGATGGTGACAGGACCCCCTCCTTTAGGAACGGCTCCTGACGTTCCTACCAGAACACCCTGGCCTCTGGGTATGAAACTCCCGGATTAAACTAGGGTCCAAGATGTCTTTGGCAGGAATCCAGGAGCGCTCCTCTGGCCCGTAGCCCTCCCAGTCAACCAGATACTGAAGTGAGTTCTGGACCCTCCTGGAATCCAGTATCCGGTGGACCGTGTAGGCTGGCTGGCCGTCAATGATCCTGGGAGGTGGAGGGGGTCTGCGAGGGGGGGCAAAGGGAGAAGACAAGACAGGTTTTAATAAAGAGACATGAAATGTGGGATTAATTCTAAGTGAACGAGGAAGATACAAACGATAAGAAACAGGGTTAACTTTCCTGGCTATTCTAAATGGCCCGATGAACCTCTGGGACAATTTTCTCGACTCAACCCGGAGTGGAAGGTTCTTAGTGGCCAACCAGACTCTCTGGCCAACCCGGAAAGTAGGAGGCCTTCGACGACGGCGATTAGCCTGATGTTGGTATCTCAGGGAGGTTCGAAGGAGAGCGCTTCTAGCTCTCCTCCAGGTTCGTCGACAGCGTCGAACAAAGTGCTGGGCTGAGGGAACTCCCACCTGGACCTCTTTCTCAGGAAACAATGGAGGGGAATAACCAAATTGGCATTCAAAATGGGAAAGTCCGGTGGCTGAGGACTTGAGGGTGTTGTGGGCATATTCAGCCCACATTATGTAAGATGACCAAGTGGTGGGGTTATTGGCTGCCATGCACCGTAGAGTGGTTTCCAAATCTTGGTTAACTCGTTCTGTCTGACCATTAGACTCAGGATGGAACCCGGATGATAGGCTGGCAGTGGTTCCGAAGAGTCTGCAAAAAGCCCCCCAGAATCTGGACAGAAATTGTGGACCTCGGTCAGAAACAATGTCTTGGGGAATGCCAAAAACTCTGAAAACATGGCTTATTATGAGCTCAGCAGTCTCTTTAGCCGATGGCAACTTGGGCAGAGGAATGAACCGGGCAGCCTTGGAAAATCGGTCCACCACAACCAATATGACCATGTTGCCCTGGGAGAGTGGAAGTCCTGTAATGAAATCCAGGGAAAGGTGTGACCAAGGCCTGTGGGGAACAGGTAAGGGATGGAGCAGTCCCTGAGGTCGCTGGTGTGATGATTTTCCCTGACAACATACTTGGCAGGCCTCCACATAACCTTTAACATCTTCCTTTATGGAAGGCCACCAAAAGCGACGTCGGAGGAATTCTAAAGTACGGGAACTACCTGGGTGGCAGGTCAATACAGACTCATGACCCCACTGCAAGACCTGAGCTCGCACTGCTCGAGGGACATATAGAGCCCCCAACGGTCCATTCCCTGGATCAGGTTCTTTGGTTTGAGCCTTACGGACCACTTGTTCCAGATCCCATCTGAGGGGGGCAACAATCCTTGAACTAGGAATAATAGAAGAAACAGGTTTTTCATGCGTCTCTGGAGAGTAGGCTCGGGACAAGGCATCAGGCTTAAGGTTCTTGGAACCGGGTCTATAAGTCAGGATGAACTGAAATCTGTTGAAAAACAGAGACCATCGAGCCTGCCGAGGGTTCAGTTGCTTGGCCTGCTGGAGATATTCTAGGTTCTTATGGTCTGTAAGTACCTGGAAAGGATGTCGAGCGCCCTCAAGCCAATGGCGCCATTCTTCCAAGGCCAACTTAACAGCAAGCAGCTCTCGGTCCCCCACGTGGTAGTTGCGCTCGGCATTAGACAGGCGACGTGACATGAAAGCACAGGGGTGTAGTTTTCCATCCTCATTCCTCTGTGATAAAATGGCTCCTACACCCACATCTGAGGCATCTACCTCTACCATAAAGGGTATGTCTGGATTAGGGATAGGGAGTATGGGAGCTGAGGTGAATCGATCCTTGAGATCCTGGAAGGCAGCCGCTGCTTTAGGACCCCATTCAATCTTGACTCCTCCTCCCTTTGTCAGTGCTGTCAAGGGAGCCACAACTGAGCTGAAATTCCTGATAAACTTCCTGTAAAAGTTTGCAAAGCCCACAAACCGTTGCACCTCTTTTACTGTGGTTGGAATAGGCCAGTTGAGAACAGCTTTAATCTTACTAGGGTCCATCTCCAGGTGACCAGGGGTGACAATGTACCCAAGAAACTTAGTCAGGGAAACATGAAACTCACATTTTTCTGGCTTGACAAAGAGATGGTTTTCAAGGAGTCTTTGGAGAACCCTGCTGACATGGCCCTCGTGCTCCTCCATGGACTTGGAAAATATAAGTATATCGTCCAGATAAACGAATACAAATATATTTAACATGTCTCGGAGGACGTCGTTGATAAGTGCCTGGAACACGGCAGGGGCATTGGTAAGGCCGAAAGGCATCACCAGGTATTCATAGTGGCCTGTGGGGGTGTTAAAAGCAGTCTTCCATTCATCTCCTTGCCGTATCCGCACCAGATGGTAGGCATTGCGAAGGTCGAGCTTGGTAAAAATGGAAGCTCCCTGCAGCAGCTCAAAGGCAGTAGCCATAAGAGGCAGGGGATATCGATTCCGAATGGTTATCTTGTTAAGACCTCGGTAATCGATACAAGGCCTAAGCCCCCCATCCTTCTTCCCCACAAAGAAGAAGCCAGCACCAGCAGGGGAAGTGGAGGCTCGGATGATGCCAGTTGCCAGGGACTCTTGGATGTAAGCATTCATAGCAGCCTGTTCAGGGGGAGATAGGGAGAAGACTCTGCCTCTAGGAGGAGAGGAACCGGGGAGAAGGTCAATTGCACAGTTGTATGGGCGGTGAGGTGGCAAAGAGGTGGCTCGAGACTTACTGAATACTGCCCTAAACTTATGATAGACAGCGGGAACTTGAGACAGATCTACAGAATCTTGAGGCTCGGGATGAGGGGCAGAGAGGCTATGGGTAAAACAGGTGAAGTGACATGAAGGACTCCAATCTAGAATGGAACCAGTAGACCAGTTGATATGGGGATTATGTCTGTGCAACCAGGGATGACCTAGAATGACCGGATACTCGGGAGAGTCAATAAGGTAGAAAGTCTCCTCCTGCTGATGTTTAGCAATGGTAAGCTTCAGGGACTGAGTGGCCTCAGTTACTTTGCCGGGTTCAAGGGGTCTACCATCCAAAGCAGTTACTGACTGGGGATGAGGGAGAAGGTGGGTAGGAATCTTAAGTTTCTTGGCCAAGGAGAGATCTATGAAATTAGATCCTGAATCCCCCTGAATCGATCATTGCCTGGACTGGGAACTGATGACTCTCCCAGGACAAAATAGCTTTGAGAGCTAGAACGGTGTTGGCAGGAGGAACTCTTATTTTCCCCATCACAGTCCTCCTGTAACTCGGTGGGGACCCTCGTTTCCCGATAGTTCTGGACAAGTGGATCGAAAATGACCAGACATACCACAGTAAAGGCATCGTCGCTCCCTCATCCGTCTGTCCCTTTCACTGGGAGAGAGTCTGGAACGACCTAGCTGCATATCTTCTGGAGGCTCGGGAGCTTGTTCATTGACTGGGAGAAGTCTGACTGGTGGCGCATGAACTGGAGATGCAGGTTTGTGAACAGGAGTTTGGGAATGGGATGCTCTGCCTCGAGTCATTCTCCGTTCTCTCAAGCGAATATCAAGGCGAATGGCCATATCAATAAGGGATTCTAGGTCTTTGGCTGGTTCCCGGGTGGCCATCTCATCTTGAATGGATTCAGCTAATCCGCCCAAAAAGCAGACTCTTAAGGCCTCGTCATTCCATCCACTACCTGCTGCAATAGTTCGAAATTCAATGGCGAAGTCTGCAGCGCTGCGAGGACCTTGACGGAGAGTAAGGAGACGTTTGGAAGCCTCCTGTCCACTAACTGGGTGATTGAACACCTTCTTGAATTCCTTCTCAAAGGCTGTGTATGACTGGCAATAACTAGGCTGGGACTCCCATGCCGCAGAGGCCCAAGACAATGCCTTGTCAGTCAGAAGGGTGATAATATAAGCGATCTTTGAGCGGTCAGTGGGAAAACTTGAGGGCTGAAGCTCAAAAGTGAGAGAGCACTGGGTGAGAAATCCCTGACAGGAACTAGGATCTCCAGAGAATGGCTTGGGGGGTGGAAGTCTGGGCTCTGCAGCAGCTACTGGAGCTATGGGAGGACTGTTGGTACTTAGGGGTGGTGCAGCAGGAGAAGCAGGAGAAGAAACCCCAGGAAGGCTTTGAAAGAGTTGCCGAATGGACAACGTGACATCAGCAAGGAGCTCTGAGTGTTTTGTCATCACCTCCACTTGACGACGGAGAACCTCTTCATGACGCTGGAACAAAGCTTCATGACTGCCAATCACTGCCAACAGTTCTTTGGTACTGAGTGCCTCTGGGTCCATGTCTGACTCGGTGTTTCTGTCACGACTGGGTCTTGAACCCGGGTCTCTGGTGTGGAAACCGATGTGTATACCACTAAGCCACAGAGGAAGTTGTGTTGGACCCACACGAAAACACTCCAAGAGGGAATCCGGAAAACAAGCATTTATTAAAAAAAATATCAACTTAGGTTCTTCTCAAAAATGAGGTAGCAAAACAGACAACTTAGGTTCTTCTCAGAATGAGGTATACAAAATACTCTAACAGTATAATAAACATGTAAAGAAAACTCCACGAGGGGAGAAAACAAACAGATAATTAATGCTGTCAGCAACAAGGAAAATAAAACACTCTTACTAGATGTAGCTCAGGAGATCAAGGGAAACGCAAGGCAAGTTCACCAGAGATGACTCAAACACCGAGTGAGGAACACAGACAAAGTGACAACTTAAATACACTGGCTGGAACAAGTCACAGGTGATCTAAATTAAGTAAACAAGAACACATGAGGAAGAACAAATACAGAGGGGAAACACGGGGACCTCTAGGGGAATGGAGACAAACTGAAGGATGGTGACATATATTGTTTAGTTTTGGAGTACGTCGTTGTATTTTGCACTGTCTGTCTGGAGCCAGCACCTAAGCTTTTCACTCATTGTAGTACATGTGCTGCTAATGATGTGACAATAAAAAGTGGTTTGATTTCTCTTTAGAATCAAACATGAGGAGAAGGTTGAGATGATCAGATTAATTCCATTACCAGCGTAAATTTATTCATAATACTACATGTTTTCATTCACTTAACAGAACCAAATAAAAAAAGTAAACCGTTTTGGAACTGAACAATCTGTGCCCATGTATCCATACATAATACTTCAGATTGAGCCATAAAAACACTGTATTTTTGGAACTGGCTCTGAATAAGAACCCAAATATATATACTAAATCACTCAAAACATGTACCCACATACACAGAGAGTGAGAAGCAGTCAAATCATTAGTGGTCATTCGTGTAGATTGGTCACTCAGCTGGCATATTTTGTGGAGAACAATGCCTGAAAGAACCTCATTCACTAACCGCATTTCTAAATAAAATGTGTGTCTTTGTTTAAATTGTATTTGTATGCTCCAAAATTCAACACAAACACTGCACGAACCAAAAATAGGCCATCATCTGGGCCTCGGCGAGCCACTGCGGTCAGTGTTTCTTCTGTCGGCCGCCCAGGGAGTGGTTCACTGAAGCTTCCTGCAGCTGAGAATAACCTTCAGTCCAGCAGACTGACATTCAACAACACCAAACCCACGCTGAACATCTAAACTGCTGCTGTCCCTCAAAGCCTGTTCACTGGATCAATTCTGGCTGGTTATGATATTATGAAACTAACAAAAGTCGCCTATCCCAAGTTTTAGGAACAACAAATAATAGCTTGACTTCTAGCTGATTGTTTGGTATCAAAAGTTTCTTATATTGAAGGCAAAGGCCTCTAAATTATGCTTATTTTACTAAAATAAAATATGATCATGCTTTGATTTTTAATTATTTCATTAGGACAGTAAGGTCTGACTTTGCTTAGACAAAAGTCTTGTCACTTAACAGAAATAATGTACAGTATAGAATATAAAGTCATGGTGCAGTGGAAAAAGAATGAATATTGTGTATGACTCCCGTGAGCTAGGACGACTGCAATCATTCATCTCTGCAATGACTCAAATAACTTATTAATAAAGTCATCTGGAATGGCAAAGAAAGCGTTCTTGCAGGACTCCCAGAGTTCATCAAGATTCTTTCGATTCATCTTCAATCCCTCCTCCTTTATCTTACCCCAGACATGCTCCATGATGTTCATGTCTGCTGACTTGGCTGGTCAATCCTGAAGCACCTTGACCTTCTTTGCTTTCAGGAACTTTGATGTGGAGGCTGAAGCAATCCTGCTGATGAATTTGCCCTCTCCTGTGGTTTGTAATGAAATGGGGAGCACAAATGTCTTGATACCTCAGGCTGTTGATGTTGCCATCCACTTTGCAGATCTCTTGCACACCCCTATACTGAATGTAACCCCAAACCATGATTTTTCCTTTACAAAAATTGACGGATTTCTGTGAGAATCTTGGGTCCTTGTGAGTACCAATAGGTGTTCTGCAGTATTTGTGATGATTGGGATGCAGTTCAAAAGATGATTAATCAGAAAAATCAACCTTCTGCCACTTTTCCAAATCATCAATTAAAAGTCAAGTTATTATTTGTTGCTCTTACAACTGGGATCGACGACAAGACTTTTGTCAGGTAGTGTATGGTATCTTTAAACTGTCAATGTATCATTTCCTACAGCAAAAATCAATACGTTTCCCAAGATGCCACAACATTTTGAAGCTTCTGCATTGTAAAGTGTTAATAGGTCAATCAAAAAAAAGTCATTATAATGGAAGTCAAATGGGGAAAAACAGCCACCAACATAACAAAAGGGAAGTACACTTGCCCAGAGTATATTGTTGTTTTCAAAGCATTTTTTACCAAAATGTGTCAAAATAAGATGTCACCTAAAATAATTCCATTTGTTGAAACACAGAGAAAACTATGGCCAAATTAAGACTCAAAATAAATAAAAACAACCCCAACAGCACACAAGGATTAACAATGTAGCAATAAAGCAAATGAATAAATGACTCAATGACTTCATTTCCTAGCCAAATTTGAAACAATTAATTAATTACATTGGTTAGTCGATACACTCTGTGTTTAATTAGAATTAACAGTGTAATCATTTGACACCGCAAATAAAAAATTTAAATCATTGCTTTACAGTTTTATAACTGTTACAATTTTTATAAAGGTATCTTTAAAAAAATTATAACTTTTGAACTTTGTTAGAGTGCATCTGTAAAAAATATCGAGCCAAAATTTACAATGTTTACAAATGCATTTTTGGCATTTTTATTTTTTGGCATCTTGAATTACTTTTAATTCTTATAAAAAGCTATAGCTTAAAAAACATGATTTTATATGTCTGTCTATTGTACTTAATAAAATGTACAATAAAAATAAGTAGTAATAAGTAGTAGAAAAGGTTTTACTTCACCATAACTTCGCGTTATACCATTAAACTGCTTTTGGCCTTCATCCTTCCTTTTCTTTTATAGTGAGCTGATTTTCTTTTCATTCTTGACAACACGACTCGATCACTTCTCGCGTCTGTTCAGTGTCAGAACATACCGCAAAGAAATCATAATTTTTTTTAAGGAAGAACAGAGGCTTTGAAATATGAAAAACAACTCTCAGCACATTTTTGGGAAAAATACACTTAATTACACTAGTAGAGTTGCTAAACCCCCCACTAAAGTCTGCAAACCCCTAAAATTGTTCACACCTTTTCACCCCATTAGCAACGGTTCTGCTCAAAGTGCAAAGTCATGTTAACATTTCCCAGTTCTTACTTCAATAACTGACAGGGAAGCGTGCTTACTGACAACTCAAGCTGAGAAAGCGCTAACTGGAGAACAGGAAAGCAGAATTATCAGGGGAGTTGAAGAGGTCAGTGTGTGCCACTAGAGCAAAAAAGCAACAATCTCCCTTACGTCCTAGACAATCCAGTTCGCTTGGACTTCTGGGTTTGATCCAAGCCTCAAAATACTCTCCCAGATACCAGAGGAACTTGCCAAGGCTGCTCAAAGCCTGTCACACACATATACACACTGACTTTCTGAGGTTAGGCGGGGGGGAGCTCCTCAATTCAAGCATCAGGCTTGTGTTACTTCAGTTAACAAGATAAAAAGCAGTCTCAGATGTGCATTTGCAGGCTTCACTTAAACGTTAAGAGGAAAAGAATTACTGTATTCATCTTCTGAAGGACACTATGAGGACATTTGAAGAAGATACATTGCTTTTTTTGATGTTTGTTGTACATTTGCACTGTTTTTGTCCCCGAAAATAAAGTAAAGGCCAAAGTATACTTTAATTTGTGTGCATATGTGTGCAGAGATATGGTATCATTATTGGGAGATACAGGTGTATTTGTTATGGCAACCAATCACAGACTTTGTGACCATTATTCATTCTTCACATTCTTCACACTACCATAATATATACTCTATATGTGGCAAAACTGAATAAAGTTCTTTCATAAAACTGCATTTTTTGTTTGTGTGTGTAAACTCTAAAACATAACGTTTTGCTAACTTTGGAGGCTTGCCCTTAAGAAACGTAGTTTATTCTAAGCACTCATACAATGCAAGTGATTTAAATAGTTTTTCACCACTTGTCAAAGGATGTCAAAGCTACGCCAGTTCATGCTTCCACAGTCAAAAAACAAGGAAGATTGAACAAACAACAATCTTCTGAAGAGAACAAAAACAATAGAAGCTAATGCTGACGAGTGCTTATGTAAAGGGTTTGTGCTTAAACCATGCATAAATAGCTTTTGACTGTTGATTAATGTGATCTTAAGTAACGTCAGCAGACAAGCAAAGTTGTTTCAAAGTGCAACTTTTATTACTGTGGATTTACAGTTAAAATATGATTCCCCAATGCTAAATTAAAACGTCAGTGAGGGAACTGTGCTTTAATCTGTACATTGGCCCAGAAATAAATGGTTTCAGCTCTATTCAAAACGGAGAGGAACAATAACTCAGCCCTCAACTCTGTTCTAAATTTGAACATTTGGGTTCCAAATTCACAGCTATAGATACTCTACCTCTGTCAAGACACAAGCTGTTTTTACTAAAAATGTCCAATAAACTGCTTGAATTTAACACCAAATTTTTTTTTTTTTCATACAAATGTTCGTCTGAAACTGAATTGTCTGTGGAAACTTTTCAACGTCCAGGTCCTCAGTGAGATAAATGGTATTTTAGCAATGTTTCTTTTGCACATATTGTTACAAATTGTTCAGAAGAACATGCTTAGTACCTCCTTCAGACAAGGAGTCATTGAAGACCCCCTCGATGACCTGGCAGCTGCTTCCATCTCCTCCACAAACACGGCAGCGATCTTCCCGCACATCTGAGCCCAGGATCCGGTCACAGCCCACATGCTGCACACAGATACAAATTCAGAAGGGTCAAGGGAAAAGTCACAATGTTTAAATGGGTCATGTATTGACAAAAGATTTCCTTAGATAGTGACTTTATTAAAATTATTGTTATTGTATTACACACTGCAATATTTAATCCTAAGCATTGATTAATGCACACATTTGCCATGGAAAAGTTTCAATATGATTCTACGATGCCACAACATTGATTTCCATCCAGAGATGCATTATTTTGGAAAGTTGGACTGCTGTGTGAGTCTTCTTCAGCACATCCCAAAGAATCTCAATAGGGTTAAGTTTTGGACTCTGTGTGGCCAATCCATGTGCAAACATAATGTCTTGTGCTCAAATTGTGAAAGAGTGGTTGGGGGAGCATAATGAATACTGTAATTGTCATCTTGGAATATGCATGCCGTCAGAGAAGAAAAAAAAATCCACTGATGGATTAACCTGGTCATTTAGTAAATTCAGGTAGAAAGCTCACCTCATTTTTTTGGCACATAACATTGATTCATTTTACATGGACATCAATAAGACAATAATGTGATTAGGGTGTTTACATAAGCTTACATGCTTTTTGAATGTTCCTTTTATGATCCCGTTTTACATGTTATAGCACATAATTCGACTAAAGTCAATGCATCACTACGCTATCTACATTTCCTCCAGAGTTTCATGCAATTTCTGGTGTTTCATTTTTAGTTTGTCTAGTTTACCTGCAGTTTGGCACTTTTACTTTCATTCAGGAACATTTCATGCATGCCCCCCATAACAAACAAGATATTGGATGCGAGTATGAACTGCTGGACGAGTGTTTTGTGATGCAGGTGTCTGTGGTCCTTCACTGATTTGGTAGTTGCAGAGAATAGTGTCAAACAGCTGTGTGTATAGACTATCCTGTCACAAAATGCAATGAAATTCCTACACGACTGTAATAGTTTGAGTAAGGTGTTTACATGATTGCACTGCACTTCAATAATGCGTCTAAAATCGGCATACTCCACATGTCTTAATTCGATTTCTGTTTAGTAAGATTATGACCTTAATCAGATTAAACTATTCAAAAATCCCTGTTTACATGGTAGACTCTTAAGCAGAATATTGTCTTAATTGTATTAAAATTGGATCACTTATGTCCATGTAAACGTACCCACTGCAGAACTTAGACCTGACCAACTGCAGCATCCCCAAATCATAGCACATCCACCTCTCTTCTTACCTTCATGCACCCTTAACTGTGGAACAGAGCAAATCTGGAGCACATGACCTTTAATAAGCCTCACTGACAAGTGGTTTTCTTAAGGCTACACATCTGTTTAGTTCCAATCCCTTGAGTTCCCTTCACATTGTGCATGCGGAGATCCTCTCACTTCCATTATTAAACATAGCTGTGAGTTCTACTGTTGTTTTTTAACAATTTGACTTCAACAGATGTTAAAGTGAGTGCAGATTGCATTTATTTAAAATATTTGTGGACCACATTTCTTCCACATAGATGATGGTTCCACACTAAACTTGCAGTTTTTAAAAAAGTGTTGGAAAGTTCTTAACCCAATTTTAGTTGTTTTTGTAATCGCTTCAGATGTTTTCTTTGCTTGATTCATGCCAATTATATGACTTTTCTGAAACATATTAATATATTTAACATGACAACAAGATAGCGCAGTGGGTAGCGTTGTGACCTCAAAGCAAGAAGGTTTTGTTTAAGTCCCGGCTGGGCCAATTGGCATTTCTATGTAGAGTTTGCATGCTCTCCCTATTTTTATGTGGGTTTCCTCAGGGTGCCCCGGTTTTTTCCCACAGTCCAAAGACATGCACTATAGGTGAATTAAGTAAGCTAAATTTTCTGTAGTGTATGTGTGTGAATGAGAGTGTATGGGGGTTTCCCAGTGATAAGTTGCAGCTGGAAGAGCATCCTCTGCGTAAAACATATGCTGGATAAGTTGGCAGTTCATTCAGCTGTGGCGACCCCTGATTAATAAAGGGACTAAGCTGAAAAGAAAATGAATGAATGAATGACAACAAGATGTGTCTTCCAACTTGGTTGTTTAAGAAATGAAAAGCTACTCAATGCATCAGTTAGAGTAAATGGTTTTTAATGCACCAGTTTTCTTAACCATTTGCTTATTTAAATCCAGGTAGTGACTTTTTTTGGACAGGTGTTTGTATGTGTTAACACATTACTTCTGACAGGCCTGCTACAAACATAAAGCTTTGACATATAATCCCGAGAGCAATCGCAGAACTTGAGAGATCACAATCGATTTTCACTGACACTGAGCAAAGAAAAGTTTTTTTCTGCAGAGGGGCCAAATCTGCACAAAATCCAGACCCTTAATGAAGCATCTGAAGAGTCTCTGCTGTCAGGATTTAAAAGGCAACACACAAGCTGAACTCAGTAACCGGCAGGACCTGAAGTTGCTTGAGACTTTCCAAATCCAGGCCTGTGCAACTTCACAGAAATCCCACTAAAGCTCCAAAGGATTTGGTTGACCTGGCCTAGATTCCACAACCTGCAAATGTGTGACCTATTTCCTCACAACAACAATGGTAAGTCAGTGGTTGGTTTGAGAAGACAGGGCATGTCCTGTGCCGGACCTAACAGAGCCGAGCTTTGAGACTCATGGTTCCATGGGCTGTTTTCAATGCCTTGTGCTTCAAAGCCCTTGCTCTCATAATCAAACCCTTATTGTTTGGGAGTTAAGCCACCATGAGGCTGCAAACACTACTTTGATTTCTCTCCCTGCTGTTCTTTGGGTTTTATATGCACCATAAATAAGAAAGCAGAGAAACGAGTGAGGAAAGGAGATGGAGGAAGAGGAGGGAAGGAAAGAAACCGAAAAAAAGAATGAGAGTTGACGGCGGGGAGGGAGCGAGAAGTCGCTGTGATCATGTTCAGCTGCGTGTACTGAGGAGAGAAGGATCTGGGGGGGTCACAGAGTTCTTCAACATTCAGAGCAGAACAGAGCAGGGTTGGACTCAGCTGAACTGTTGATAAAAACAACCAATGGTCTGGAGAAGCCCGCAAAGATAAACCAGTCCAATAAACTGTGTGAGAGGATGACCATTTCTGTTGACTGGCGTAACACAAGCACACACACACACACACACACACACACACACACACACACACACACAAACAGAAACCTACCTCATTTCTGTAATCTCCTGCTGAGGCGATGAGGATGCACATGCATACCATTAGAATACTGGTTCCCCATACACGCAAACATATAAACTCCATTCCCATTCCTGACAGTGAAACACGATGAGCTTAACACACACATATACGTGCATCATGAACACTGTGTATTTGTTTTTCATTTTGTTTTGATCCTATAGCGTTATATACTTAACTGTGTTTGTCAGAGTCTGTGTAGTCGGTCGTCCGTGTTGCTTTCCTACATCACTCAGCAAACCCAGGCACCGCCCTGCAGCCTAGCTATGTAGTGCTAGAGTCGTAATGCCTTGGCTCAAAGCAACCGGAAGCCGACTTGCCCATTGTCTGTCTTAAAGGGGAATTTCTAAATAATATGTTTGTGTTATAATGTGTTTATTTATGTAATATTACTATATTTAAATTTATTTTATCATGGGAAAATGTGTAAGTTTAAAGTAGATGTTCTGTTTATGTACATATTTATCTTATGAAATAAATATTTATGTTCTACCTTTTATACTTACCTTACTGTTTGATTTGTTTGGTTTAATCCAAAAAGGCAGAGCATGGGCTAAAAAACTAGAGGACCAAATTAGAGAGTGGGAAATGGGACCTCATGAAGCACTGTGGCTTTCTTTTAACTATTGAGGGAAAATATGCAAAGCTTTGAGAGTGTCAAGAACAAGCCATTTAGTGCTTATTTAAAAAAATATATCAGTCAGAAGCTTGTCCAATTTAAGTAAAGAGAGATCTGCAGCCATTTCCAGACTCACACTATAGTCTGTTGTGGGATCAATGACTCTAGAAAGACACATAATCAATAAAGATTAGAAAATGGTTTAAGTACCCCAGCCCTGGAAATCAAACTTCTCTGAATTCGCTTGTTTGGCTGTCGCTACATGTTGTCATAAAGCAGGGGTGGCCAACCCTGTTTCTGGAGAGCCACCTTCCTGTAGATTTCAGTTGCTACCCATATCAAACACACCTGAACCAATTAATTAATACCTGAACACCATGTAATAATTACAGGCAGGTGTGTTTAATATGGGTTGCAACTAAAATCTGCAGGAAGGTGGCTCTCCAAGAACAGGGTTGGCCACCCCTGTCCTAAAGTTTTACACATTGCTCACAGCATACCATGGGCAGGACACATTGCACTTCAGAACACACATGCACACATAAGCCCATGATTTGTTTGGCCTTCCATGTACCCTGATGTACAGACATACTGCACAACATACCCCACACGTAAAAAAGCGAAGCTTTGCTGTCTCTGTTATTACTGTCATTTTCCAGTGCATCTTGTGTATATTGTGAGACCTTTAAAAAAGAGCAAAGCCCAGTATCGACCAAAGTCCAACCCAGGATCTCCTGCAAAAAAAGCTGCGAGGCCAATGAAGGATGAGACAACAATGCAATCAAAGGCAAACCTATTACACTTAAAAGAGACCCAGCATGCTGAGCTGCAACCACATCTAGATTTATTCCTTGAATTGCTCATTAGAGGGCATGGTGGACGAACCAGATATAACACCGCATTCACCTCCTGGCTCTGACAACTTCTTAACACTAGCCATAAAGAATACCTGAAAGGATGATGGTACCATGGCGACAGAGATCGAAGTGATGATGGAGTTGGGAGTCACTGAGTGTAGTAGCCCAATTTGCATTGCATATGCATCAACATCTTAAAAATAATTGACCAGTAAAGATTTGACACATTTCTTATGCCTCTTATTGAAAAGCTATTGGAGAAGCCCAAGTATGTGAACTTATGTAAAGAAAATTGGAAAGTTCCCTTGGAGAAGAGCTCAAAATTGTTTCTGTTTGTCTCGTTGTTCATGCCCCACCCTCAGCCTCCAATGCAAGAGGTTCTAACTTCTAACTTAGTAATGTTTTGGTGCTACTCAAACCACTTGTCTTGGTTCAGAGCCGAACAAAAAAAAAAACTGTACTGGAACTGCCTTGGTAAAAAATAGGATATACTGTCAAGCACAACTCTTCAAATTTTAAATGGTGGGGTCTGGCACCACCAAAACTTCACACTGGTGGGGCTAAAAGAGGTTTCCAACTGATATGATTGGTACAGTCTGCAAGAGCATGTAAGGTGGGATGACTGCCATCCATTAAGACAAAAATGGGTATTGCCATACATAAGGATTTGGAGAAGTTTCTGACATTCCCAGATAGCAAAGGCCTGCTGTCAATCATGATGGATTGCAAAAGCCATAGAGAGGGGACAGGGTTTATTGTTCGTAGGTTTAAAAGGAGCAATTGATTGGACATTTAGAAAGGAGAGAGTACAAGGCCAGCCACCAAGGGGCATCCAGTTCATCTGCAAAACTGAGTGAGTCCTTATCGCCAGGCACTGTGGTCAATAGCCGCGTTTCCACTATCGCGCCTAAAGCGAGCGAGCCAGGGCGAGCCAAGGCCAGTGGGCTTTCCACTGTCACTTCCAGGGCCTAATCGGGCCAAAGCGGTGCTTTCTTGGGGCCAGTGGCCGGCCTTTTTCGGCCCGCCGAATACCTTGGGCCAAGGAGGGCCAGCTGGGGCTTCGGGGCGGAGTGAAAGGAGAGGCGGGCAGTTTTCTGATCGCACATGAGTACATGCGCCAAACAAATAAAGAAATAAGGGAAAGAAAACATCTAGCCTTATAGTCTGGGGTCTTTTTGCGTATGATCACCCTTATGTTTGCCTTTTAAATGTAAGGCTTAATTTATAGTGACGTTCTTTGCTGCGTCCTCCTTTATGTTTCAATAACGCATAATAATCTTTACACCATATTAAAGACACAGCAGACAGTAAAGGTTTTCGAGAGTTTTTGTCAAGTTTAAAATGTTTGTTTGTGCGTGTTTAGATGCCTGTATGTGTGTGTGAGACCGGGCAAGAGCGCTTCTTCACAGCTCTGTTATGCCGCGAGCTGCTTTTTTCTTTATTTATTTTGGAGATAATACACAAAATAAATACAACAGAAAGACATAAAACTAAACAAATTACGTTCCCACTTTCGTAGACTTTAAACAATATAGTGTCATATCTTGATAAAATAGCCTAAGCTATATTAAAATATAATTTAAAGAATTACAAATATCGGATATATATAAAATCACATTAAATAAATTAACCTATATAAAATAAACAAAAGCTAGCTATAACAATGTAGGTAGCCTATATACAATACATAAATCAAACCGTTTTAAAGCCACATATAGCCTAACTTTCATTTTACAAAGACCTGTCTGAAAAAAAAGATTTTCGATATTTTCTAAAAACAATTAACACCGGAGAAGGTTTGAAATATAAAGTAAATATTTATATAAGTAAATATTTATAAAGTATTTGGATACGATGATATTAATCAAATCGCGCAAACAGAGCATTATTTGGGTGAGTGAAAGCAGAATCTAGCCTACCTTTTTTTCTGTCACTCAGTCCTGCGCAGCGCTCGCTGCTTTAAACGCATTGGGGGAAAGTCCAAACACAAAATGTGTTCTATATCCTCAAACAACTGTTTATATTTTTATATGACGTGGTAAAATTTATAAATGAAACTTTAAATGAAGAGCTTTAGTGAATAGCTGCCGAGCGCAACAAATATATTTTTTTTTAGGGTACTCGCACTTGTGCTGGAAACTTAACACGACTTCTATCAAAATGAGGATGTTATAAAATACATGCCATATCGAGTTATAAAGGAGAATTTCTGTGGCTTTATATTATGGATGTGTGCGCTCTCTGTGATGGGTCCCTGCGTTAGTGGTGAGAGCACACGATGCACAATGCCAACAGTCGGTCGGCGAGTAAACAAATGTAAGTTAATGAATGGAAATACACAGGTCTGTGCGTATAGACATTTTATGTACTGCTGTACAGTAACGTGTCGTTTGTTTGTTTCGGTTGTCTTCATTTTAATGGTTTCGTTTCGTGATGATTCTATGCTCTGCTTTATCTGCCTCATTCCTGCTGAAGTGGGTGGGTTGTGTGACGTTTGATTCGGGGACGTTCTGTGGGCGGTGTTTGCGTGACGCGCTGTGAGCTACTAGCCCAACAGTGGAAACGTGACATGATTTCAGCCTCATTTCTCAACCCTCCGGTCTATTGGCCATGCCCGGCCCAATTAAAGCCCTGGCTCGCACTGGCCCGATAGTGGAAATGCGGCTATTGTGAAGTCTTACGGGTAAGGGTCTGGGAGAGGTGCTGGGTGTATATGAGGTGACTGAAACAAGATGAAAGACACTAGTGTAGAGACTTATAAAGGAGACTGCAAGAATATAACAAGTAAAAGAACAGTGCAAGTTGATGAAAGACCAACCCTAGAGTATTTACCATCCTGATTTGTCCATTTTTGTCAAAATGATGTTATTTTCTGTTCCCTCCACTATAAGCAGTGCTCAGATGTGAATTACTTTCACACCAACCAAACAACGCTGAAATCTGCAATAGCAGAAAACTTGAGTGTTAAAGCATTCCTGATAGTGAAAAATGTGACAAAATGGATTCTTAACAGATCAGAGCACCATAATTAAATCCATAATGCTCCATATTGCTACAATAATGTGTTGAGAGAATAGTAGATCTATGTGTCAGTAACTGAAAGAGACTTTCTTGTTCCCTTCAGTCTCATGGTCTTTCAGAAGTTCAAAGGCAGCCAAAAAACTTCATATTAGCATTGTCATAAAGATATGTATGCTTAATAGAAATTGGTGTGTTACTGTCTTACCTTACACTCCCCATTAACACAAACGTCCAGAGAGTCATCTCTGCAGGGTGTGCCGTCCACTACAGCTGGAGCGCGCTCAGTGTAGAAGTTATAGCCCTCGGCCAGGCAGTTCAGTGAGCATGACTTCACTCCACCTGCAGCCAAAATGTGCAAAACATCACACCTCAAGCATCAAGAGCCATTCAGTCAGAAACATGTTAAATACTCACACAAACAGCTGGGAGAAACATATTTACAAAGATAAGCATTGTAAAACAAAAATCATAAATTCAAGAGATTAATTATGCTAAAGATAAAGAAACATCAGCTCATGCTGAAATCATTTACATAATTTACATTTTAGCAGTTAAATAAAACAGTAAAACAGCAATATTGTGAAATATTACAACATTAAAAATACTGCTGAATATTTGGGGGAAAGTATTATACAATTTTAGAGGATTCAAAATAAAAAATGTTGATATAAATGTCTTTACAGTCACTTTACCGTCTCTTTATCCCAGACATTTGAATGCTAGTATATATAATAGTTAAGACAGGTAGTGTATCCGTATGAGAACCACTGCATGTCATTAATTCTACAAAGCCTGACATGTAAGACATAAAACATTTTATGTAAGACATTAAAAACAGTCTGTCATCAAATACATAGGACAGAATGTTAATATGCTTGTCACACCAATGGTAAGGCTAACACCATTGTGATCATGTTGCTTGTACAGAATTGACTCCTCATGTTTTATGCTTTGTTAACTTTACAACATTACACAACGGCAAAACAAACTTGAAAACAAACTGTTGGCAAATTCACTCCACAGTTTAATGCTCTTCCAACAATGGGGACACGTGAATGGCGTATTTCATGCAGCCAAATGGAGCTTTATAACTATACTAACTCTGTAGGACAGCTGCCAGCTCTCTGTAGAGCTCCATGTGGTATTTTAATGAGCTTGTGGGGTTTATGTAAGTTAGTTTATTCTTCCCTTGCTGTTAAATCTTTGAATAGCAGAGAATAGAGTCTGGGGCACATTTTAGATAGTTTGCTTATAGGTTAAGCCTAAAATGCACATTCTGTACACATATTTGTTTTATTAACCAGTCTTGTCTTGTCTATGTCACAAAGCTTCGTCATCTCCGGTTAGATTCTTGAACGTGAGTTCACTATAGACCATTTTGAGGGATGTAAACAAAAACAATGGGCCCAACATATTTTCTGCTTTACATTTTTAATTTCCACAGCTTCCGAGAACATTAACACAATGTTTTTAACACCCTTTTAACATTAAGTTATGATTAAATTGCCTCTTGTAACAGTTATGAAATAGTTTGATAACAAGCAGGAAATGTTCTTGGATCAATGACATGACCACAATAAAATGGTCTATATTTTAATGTCCTCAAAAAGTCTTGAGATCTCAATGCTCGAATGACCTCCAAAGTCACCAGATGCCAATCCAACAGAGCACCCTTTGGATTTGCTGGAATGTGAGACTGGCATCATGGATATGAAGCAAACAAATTTGAAGCAACTGTATGTTGTGATTATGTTTATATAGACCAAAATATCAGAGGAATGTTTCAAAAACCTTATTGAATCTACGACTCTGAGGCAGAGGTGTCCATACAGTGTCCTAGTTTAGCTCCAACTTCCTTCAACACACCTCCCTGGAAGTTTCTATTTTTGGAAGTTTCTATCTTTTTTTGTAAAGCAAAAGTATATACTTTTGAGTGTGTAACAGAAGAGTATGCAAGCTTTTGGACACACTTGGACACACTGGACATTTATGTCCAAACATATCTTGAAATAAGTTCACATTGTTGTTGCAGGTGAAATATAACACAGAAAATGATGTTTAAATGTTCCAGCTGGCCCAATATTGATTAACAGTCATTCAAAGAACTTTACTGAAGCCTCTCTACTTGACAGTTGGTCTCGCGTGTCCGCCATGTTTGTAGTTTATTTACACTTTTCACCCATGTATGTAGTTCTGATCAATTTCACGTCCAGCGGGCAATGTGCTGTGGGCAATATTAGCGGTAAGAGTATGGTTGCTTCAACACTTCGAATTTATACCGGAATTAGTAAATCATCCGGATGCCTTTGGCAAACTCTTTTCAACATACTATTGTTTGGGACATACTAATTCTATTTTCAAATATTATTTAATATAGATAGTTTGTGAATTGGGAGGCAGCAATAGAAAGAGCTTGCTTAGTTGGTTCAGGTGTATTAAATTGGGGTTGAAACTAAAATATGAAGAACAAAGGACTGAGTTTGGACACCCCTGCTCTAAAGGGATCCAACCAACCCAGTACTGGAAAGGTGTGTTTAATCATTGAGTAATACATTAGCTTAAGTACTAATTCTCACTATTAATTAGTGGTTTATAATTACCAGCCTATTAAGATATTGGCTTTTTTGTACTTACAAAGTACATATTTTGCATTATTCTACATCACTAATCCTACCTAAACCAAACTACTACCTTAATAACTATTAATAAGCAGCAAAATAGTAGATTTAGCTAAAAGTCACAGTTAACGATTTGTTAATAGAGAATTGTACCTTAAAACAAAGTGTGACCAATAAGTGTGCAAAAGAGAACAAAGAGTTAATCAACTTCTAATCTCATACATACTGGTACCAGTGGGATTTCATCCCTGATCAGGGCCCTTTTTTATGTCGAAAGGCTGGAGGGTTTGAACCCATTCCCCTCTCCTGTACCTGGCAGCAATGGTGTTAAAACTCTGAGTAATGTCACTTTGGCTCTTGCTAGCCTTATCAGTAGGCTCAAATCTACCACAGCCTTCATGTTAAATAATAACTCTTCCACTACACGTGTTTTATAAACCTAAAGAGGGCAGTTTTTGAGCTGCTGGCCAAGTTTTCTGTTAGTGTTGGACTAACTTGATAAGGTCCTGGGTGCCTGTGAAAACATACACCGAAGTAGGCTTACGATGGAAACTGCATATCCCATGAGGTTTTACTCTGGCAGGGCTCAGGTATATTTTTTAAGTGGCTAGAAGAGAGATTCATTGGAGTCATATGGGTTTCAGAAGGTTTTGGCAAGAGAGTTTAAAGCTAGAGCACAATGCACTAAATAATATATAAAGTAACTGCCAAACGGTTTTACGTTTACACCATACAAGTTTTATAAAATTGTCTCTTTACCAATATTGCATGTCAGATTTGTGAAATGTTTGTTTTCTGACAATAAAAGAGTGGTTAAAATTGCCAAGTATCTATGTGAGAAAAAAATCTGTCTTTCAAAATTAAAAGAGATTTGATTTAATATTAATAACAACATATTGTGAAAAATTGCTTTCATAATTTATTCATAATGCAGCCTTGCCCTAACTTAGACAAACTACTGTATTTTAGTATTAAAAACTAGTAAAAGAGTAAAAAATGAATGCATGAAAAAGAATAAAATATTTATAGTGAAGAATGACAACACAAACCAAGTTAAGCAATAAAGCAACAGACAATTCAACGGATCAAATTCAATAGCACAACACACTTCCAGGCTCAATAGAAATACTTGCCTTGGGCTACATTTTTGCAAAATGTAAAATACACTGCTCTGATTTCATTGCAAATGTAAAAATCTATTGGGGTGATGTATACATTTTTGCAAATCTGAAATTTGTTACTTAGGCTGCATTTTGTTCTATGGATCATTTACATGTACAATGATGATGAGAAGGCAGGCTTATCATACAGATCACCTTACGATTGACTAACCTGAACCCTTCTCTAAACCCAACCAACCAAGCAACCAACAGTGTATTGGACAGAAAAAAATGCACCACGGCTGAATAGTTTTACCAAACTTGATCTGTTTGTACCTGTTTTGTGGAAGCGTGTTTCACTCAATTCAAACCAGAGTGCTCTGCATTAAAAGTACAACACCATACAAGGTGAGCTTCTGAGGAAACTGACCAGTGACCATGGCAGGAGGACATATGGTGACAAACTTGTGAGATAAATGTATCTGATTACAAATCAAAGAAATCATAGAGATCGTTTTGTGCTATTGATTCTGTTGTGCAAAGAACTGCACAAAAATAATCCATCATTTGTTGGCAATGCGTCCCTGTAAATAACATTAGTGTAACAATAAGTGTTGACATCATACTGCCTCAAAGCATTCATTTTACCAAGAAACTGCAGTCAAATGTATGCTGAATATTGTTTTTGCAGTTTCACATTAATGTAAGCTGAATGACGTATTTCCAATAAGCCTGTGTTGCAATGATTATTGCACACTACTATACAATCTATAGTAAGCTATACATAAATTTCAAACAAACACAGTGAAGTTAAAAGACACACACAAAGGAAACATGAACAGAGAAAGAGAATGGAGGTCTAAGGTCTATAAGCGAACTGACCCTACAGCAGGGTAAAACAGCAGTCTGGCACTTATTTTAACAGCTGCAAGGGATTTCCACTGTAAAATCAGCTGACTTGATGAAAGCAGCGCTTGTAGCCTGCAGTGGGTTTCTCTCTGCAAGTCATTATGTTATTGGAGGGCCAGATTAAAGGCAGTTATGTCCTTGACGGCCAGCTTCGCACTCATCAAAAGCAGGAACTTAAACCTGGGATTCAGGGAGCTGGCAGTGTATCGCCTAACATATGGATGCCAGACTGTTATCGGGAGTTTCGTTCTCATTATATCTCTCTCACATCTGTTTTGGACATGAGCCAGTGCAGAGATTGGTTCTTTGGAAGCACGGTGGTCCAGTCCTAATATCTAAACCACCTTCAAAAGCCCTAAATAGTTTTAACAACAACAAGTAAGCACTTAAACATTCCCATAATCATGAAAGACTTAAGTAGGTAAAAGATCACTTTGAGAGTCGAAAAAACATATACAGAAGAAACTAAATTAATACCAGTGGCTCAACATTGAGCCACACTGAGCCAATGCTGTTTGTTTAAAACAGAAAGAGAGAATGTGTGTATAAATAACCCTTGTGCACTCTTACAGACATTTTGTTCTTTATAATTGTATTATTTTGTGGCAATTTTATGCATATTTGGCAGAATTAAATAAAATAAAAAATAAAGTAACAGTGGGATTATATTAACATACTATACTTTAAAGCAGGGGTCTCAAACTCAAATTGACAAGGGGCTATTTCAGTGACAGACAATTCATAGGAGGGCCGTTTTAACATTCAAGCATAAATAAAAAGTGGAAAGCTGATGTATTTAATGCACCTTAGGATAACAGACATGATATTTATATTTCAAACATTCATATTTCTCAGTCCTTCTTCCACAGACTATATGCAGTCAAAACTCTAGCTTTATGTTTCTTGTTGTACATATTGAAGGGGTAGTTTAAATTGCTATAAAAATTACTACAAATAATAGGCATAATATATATTAATCTGCCACAACCAATTGTATTGTGCAATAGCGTAAAAACAGCCGAAAACAATTTGGGTAACTTAAGTGACTTTACAGGCAATTGTTCTTCTCAATATCTTTATTTTTTAGTAAAACTACCACAAAGACGGGAAAATATGCACATAGTCACATTTACTTTATCAAGTTCAATTTAACCAGCAGTACAATTTTACTAATGTACGTGGTTTTTATGCAAACCTTAATAAGCATATGAGGAAAATCTACATTTAATATGCCCACATATTACAAGTCAGAAATTTTTGTATGAAGTGTGCTTGATTTTAAAATAAGTGAAGGTTACACTGTCTACTATCTATGCTTATTTATTGATCATCAACATGCAAACTCCAAACGCCAACTGACCCAGCTGAGGCTCGAACCAGCGACCTTCTTGCAGTGAGGCTACCAACATTGACTAATTACTTGGACTATATATGCACCACAGTTTCACTCATACTTTGCTGAGTATTGATTAGTTGTTGCATTTATTCAAAGTGGTTTCCTTCTTTTTCCCATGCTTTGACCTTTGGACTGTTTATCGTGTTTTTAAATCTTTGCTGTCTGCCCTGAACTTTTGCCTGTTTTTGGATTGGGCTCTTAGATTGTCTATCACACTGTATATGCTGGTTTTCGACCCCTGCCAGCCTGACCATTCTAAAATAAAGCTGTGTTTGGAACTAACCCCTGTCTGCACGTCTACCATTCGCAACAACTAACATCTATGATCTAGTAGTATACTTGTATTCGTACTACTAGAATATGGATTTGGACTGCATTAGCCCACTTTTAGTACATACAGTAAAAAAATATTTTTAAGTGTACAATATGTGTAATAGTAGTAAAATGTTAGAGCACAAATAGTCCACAATTCAGTTTTTCATTTGTACTGCAAGTATTTAAAAGTTTTATATATACATGTATGTATAGTGTATATACTGTATTCATAGTTAACCCGTAGTTTTAGAATACATACTTTGTGCAAATTTCAAAAAGATGGTGTCTGTGTGTGTGATGAACTTTCTTTTTCACATTTATTGTCTAATACCAACATGACCACTGATTTATCTTGCATACTTCATTCATTTGGAACTTTCTTTTAAGGCAGATCCATAGCAGTTTAGAGTAACAACAGCCAACTTAAGTGGCACAAATCATCTGTATGTATCAGGACAGATGTTTAATAGGGCACTCACCTCCCCTGTATGGCTTCCAGGTGTAGAATTTTCCCCGGAAAGGAACGCTGTCAAAGTCTGAGCACTGAATCTCCCGAAAATCCTGAGACCCGACTGGACACTCCTACACACACACACACACACACACACCCACTATTCAATCCATCAGTCTGAGAATAATATTGTAGACCATAGTAACTATGAACAGTTTCAATTTACTCAAATATACCTAGATTAACATTTTGCCTAATGCACGCAACAAACCACCAATGGGTCAGTCATGTCTAATTTAGATTATACACAAGCAGAATCCATCCACAAAAGCCATTCTCCATATACACACAAATGTGAGTCATTAAGTGGCAAGTGGGCTTCGAACTCACATCAATGTTGCAGGATCTGAAGCGCTTCCTCTCTCCAAGACAATATTTCCCTCCAACCGTTGGCCTGCATCCACACAAGGACAGGCATCAGACACATCTGAGTGTAATTTCAATGTAACTCCCAATTACACAATCATTCTGCTCAAGTTCATTTCAGCCAGACATCTTCTGTCTTTCTGTCAATCTGTTAGTTTTTCCCGTTTTCCCTGGCACGCTGTCAGACTAGGTTCACAGAGTACAATGGGCTGAGAGTAAGAACAGTATGAACCATCAAATCATAGCTATATTTACACAGTACTAATATTCAAAAGAATGCCTGAAAGACTGTCATTCAAAAAATTATTTTGATAGAAGTGCCTTATGCTTATTTAATGCAATAAAATACACATTTTGTGAATTACAATACTACTGGCCACAAACTTACATAAATGATCTACTACGCTGCACAGAACACTATAGTGCATCCGGAAAGTATTCATAGCGCTTCACTTTTTCCGCATTGTTTTATGTTACAGCCTTATTCCAAAATTAATTAAATTTATTTATTTCCTCAAAATTCTACACACAATATCCCGTAATAACAATTTAAAAAAAGATTTTTTTAAACTGTTGCAAATTTACTAAAAATAAAAAAGCTGAAAAATCACATGTACATAAGTATTCACAGCCTTTGCTGTGAAGCTCTAAATGGAGCTCAGGTACATTCTGTTTCCACTGATCATTCTTAAGATGTTTCTGCAGCTTAATTGGAGTTTATCTGTGGTAAATTCAGCTGATTGGACATGATTTGAAAAGGCATACACCTGTCTAGTTAAGGCCCAAGGTTGACTGTGCATGTCAAAGCACAAAACAAGCATGAAGACAAAGAAATTGTCTGTAGACCTCTGAGACAGGATTGTCTCGAGGCACAAGGCTGGGGAAGGTTACAGAAAAATTTCTGCTGCTCTGAAAGTTCCAATGAGCATAGTGGCCACCATCATCCATAAGTGGAAGGTGTTTGGAACCACCAGAACTCTTCCTAGAGCTGGCCAGCCTTAGTTAAGGAGGTGATCAATAACCTGATAGTCACTCTGTCTGAGCTCCAGCGTTCTTCTGTGGAGAGAAGAGAGCCTTACAGAAGGACAATCATCAGTGCAGCAATCCACCAATCAGGCCTGTGTGGTAGAGTGGCCAGACGGAAGCCATTCCCCACCTGGAATTTGCCAAAAGGCATCTGAAGGACTCTCAGACCATAAGAAACTAAATTCTCTGCTCTGATGACACTAAAATTGAACTTTTTTTAGTGAATGCCAGACAATAGTTTGGAGAATATCAGGCACCGCTCATCACCAGGCTAATACCATCCCTACAGTGTAACATGGTGGTGGCAGCATCATGCTGTGGGGATGTTTTTCAGCAGCAGGAACTGGAAGACTAGTCAGGAAAGGGAAAGATAAATGCAGCAATGTACAGAGATATCCTGAATGAAAACCTGCTTCAGATTGCTCTTGATCTCAGACTGGAGCGACGGTTCATCTTCCAACAGGACAATGACCAAATGCACATCGCCAAAATGTCAATGGAGTGGCTTCACAACAACTCGGTGAATGTCCTTGAGTGGCACAGCCAGAGTCCAGACCTAAATCCTATTGAACATCTCTGGAGAGATCTGAAAATGGCTGTACACCGTCGATTCCCATCCAGCCTGATAGAGCTTGAGAGGTATTGCAAAGAGGAATGAGCAAAAGTTCCCAAAGACAGGTGTGCTTGTGACATCATATTCAAAAACACTTGAGGCTATAATTGCTGCCAAAGGTGCATTAACATAATATTGATCAAAGGCTGTGAATACTTATGTACATGTGATTTTTCAGGTTTTTTATTTTTTATAAATTTTCTACAATTTCAAATAATCTTTTTTTCACATTGTCATTATGGTATGTTGTGTGTAGAATTTTAAAGAACTAAATGAATTTAAATAATAAATAAATAAAAGCTGTAACATAAAAAAATGTGGAAAAGTGAAGCGCTATGACTACTTTCCGCATGCACTGTATATACCACAATGCAATATGCATATATGGATCTCCTGAGTAGACATCTATCTATTGTAATAAAAGAACAGAAGGTAATACTGGTCTACAAAAAAAAATAGTGTAATTACATAGTTCTCTGGTCTTGCCATTAATGAAATTAATGAAAAAATTGGACTAATTTAATGTAGCCTTTTATTAACTATATTGTATTTATTAGCACACCACTATTTAAAACATTGTTAAAAAGTGTACAGTATTACCCTTTCAAAAAAGTATCAAACAATCACATGACCATGACTTACCTGGGGCTGTCACAATGACGAATGGAGGATGAGACTCCGCCCCCACATGTGCGACTACACTCCTCCCATGGAGACCAGTGGCCCCACCCACCATCCACACCCTCGGGCCGTGTTCCATACGGCACACACAATCTCTTGTAGCACCACTAATGAGAAAAAAAGTGTATATATACATAAGATTTAATATGTGGCAATCGAATAAATTGATAAACAGCCATATAGCTATAGAAAAAAGATAAGCTCACATGTTTCTGTGGAAACATTATTGTTTTATTATTATTTTTGTTACTTATTAAGTCTGATAATATTTCAAATAAAGACAAATTTTAGGTTCCAAATGACAACTTTTTTTTTTGGTAAGAACTGTCAGTAGTTTTAAGATCAAAACAAAAATGACATAACTACTGTATAAAATGTAGATCGAAAGAAATTAAGAGTTTCCAGGTGGTCGCTTTTTTTCCCCATCCTTATATTTTGTAAGCAAGAACATGATTGATCTACATACTCTACAACCCAAAAAGCTCTGCTTCCCAAAACTAGCATTCTTATATTCCTGGCTCAATCCCAGAATTTCCTGTGCTTACCCCTTTTTCGATAGTGCTGGTCTGGCAAATGGTGC
This sequence comes from Danio rerio, assembly GCF_052040795.2. Taxonomy (NCBI): domain Eukaryota; kingdom Metazoa; phylum Chordata; class Actinopteri; order Cypriniformes; family Danionidae; genus Danio; species Danio rerio. The sequence goes on from NC_141028.1 coordinate 22,217,721, forward strand.
CCTCAGCTGCTGGGATGCTACTGGTGATGCAGCGATTGCCTTTACTCATGCACCAGAGCTCACTGCACACTTCCTGAAAACACAAGCATGTTAACAAATTAAAATACAGACATTAAAGCGATAGTTCACTCCAAAAAAAAAAAAAAAAGAAAATTCTCCTCAGGGTCAGTTCAGAAAAGTCACCAGAAGTAGAAGATTTGGGTTTATGATTTAAAAATCTGAAACATTTTATATAAAACCACACTGATCCACTTTATTAAATGTGAATTTATTCCCTGGTGGCATACAGGTTAGTTATATGATGCGTTTATGTCATTTTGGAAGCTTCAAAAAAGGGCCACTAACCTGATTTAAATTTAAAGCTGATTTAAATTTAATTCAAGCTTCAGCTCTGAAATCTGAAAGCGGTGGCAACAATTCTGTGACAGCTCTTAAAAATTCCTTATATATATATATATGTTACTTGCTTCATTAAGTGACTGTTACTGTTCCTTTTGTATGTACTCTGAACTGTTTATCAAGTTTCCTTTACATGTGCACACATATACATGCACAAACACACGCACCTGCCAGTATTTGACTGTATTGTTGTTGTTTTTGGTATTTTTGTTATTGTTTCATAGCTTTGTATTTGTATCATCTTAAATTGTGTACCTTTTTGTATATTCTAATAATAATGAAAAAAAATCATGTCATGGGGAGTCATAATGGACGTCGTGACACAAGATTCAATCAATACCATGTCTGCGATGTCTCATAACACAGAATCGCAGAAAGTCTTGCATGTCTCTAAATCAGATGTGACAAGACTATAGACAAGAACAGCAGTGGCATGGGGGTAAGAGAAGGGAGGAGTCAGTTAATGTTGAGGAGGTGGAAGTAAGCAGACCGGGTGATGTTGTTGATATGAAAATCATAAGATGAGGTGCTATCAAGGATGACACCTAGACTCTTGACCTGTTTAGAGGGATAAATGGAACGTCAATAGAAAGAGAAAAGCTGTCAGTTTTGGAGGGTGTTGGTTTGATACCAACAAGGAAAACCTCAGTTTTAGCACTATGTAATTTGAAAAAGTTAAGAATATTTAATATTTTATATATATTTTATATTGCAGCCTCTTACGATTAAATAATCGCAATGTTTCAAATTGCGATTGGGTCTCGATTTCAATTAATTGCACAGCCCTAGGAGTCATTTACATTTTTGGGTGAATTATTACTTTAAATTCATTCATTCATTTTTGGCTTAGTCCCTTTATTAATCCGGGGTCGCCACAGCGGAATGAAGCACCAACTTATCCAGCATATGTTTTACGCAGCGGATGCCCTTTCAACTGCAACCCATCTCTGTGAAACAGACAATTGTAAATTGTAAACTTGGAACTCTAAAACATTAACAAGACACAAAATGTTCAACTTAAAATTAAATTAAAACAGAATTCTAAAAACGTGAAGTTTTCAGTGTTAACAATTCTGAACTAATAAATTCTGAATCATAATCTCAGAATACTAAACTAAGATTTTTAAAACAAAAAAATAAGAATTCTAAAACAATAAAAATTTAAAACATAAAATGAGAATTCTAAACTGAAAAAATTCTGGGTGCTCTGGTTTCCCCCTCAGTCCAAAAACATGCGCTAAAGGTGAATTGAATAAACGAAATTGTCTGTAGTAAGTGTGTAAATGCAAGTGTGTAAGGGTGTTTCCCAGTACTGGGTTGCAGCTGGAAGGTCCTCCGCGGTGTAAAACAAAAGCTGAATAAGTTGCCGGTTCATTTGGCTGTGGTGATCCCTGGGAAATAAATGTACTAAGCCGAAGAAAAATTAATCAATGACAGAATGACAATTCTATCTTTTACCTCTAAATTTTGGAGCAGCAGTGACCAATGCTCCACCCACTACCAACAAACAGTGCAAATAACTCAATCTAGTTGGTCTCCTTATGCTAAAAAAAATTACATTTGCTGTTTATTCAGACTACTTATTTAAATTGAGATGAAACAACACAATTGTTAAGTTTTGGAGGGACTTAATTGCTTCATGTTCAATCCACTAAAATTTGTAAAAACTAGTAAGTTAACTTAATTCCTTTATCTTGTACCAACAAAAATCGATGGTGTATATCCCAGCATTTTTTACAGTGTATGTTTTAAAACCTAAGAAAATACACTAATATATATGGACATTTTTTGGATAGATTTTTTTTAGAAGATTGTTTTCTTTCTTCAATTTAAAATTACAATGTTATGAATCATAGGCTTACAACACTTTTTTATTTATAATGGGAAAAAGAATGGGAAAACAACTTCCAGAATCAGCATTGATAAAAAAAAAAAAAATCAATGATAGATTTTATTATGATAGTGAATGTTTACTGCACTACAAAGCCCCCCTTTTGTTTCCGCTACATCTCATGACGTAGATCAGATCTAAACAACACGCTACACTTTAAGACCTAGCTAATAACTTCCTGCTTTATTAGATTACACAGTTACAGTGTGTGTTTTCCTCCTCCAGATGTTCAGCTTCCTGCACTGGCATCCCATAAAGCATTCAATACAGAAAGCTGAAGTCTACTAGAGCAGATATAGCACACTTTACAGACTGAGCTCCATTCTCAGTCTCTGGAGGTGTAAAGGTCAACCACGGCTGGCAGAGAATGGAGCCGCAAACCAAACAGAAGCTAGTCTCTGACCAATTTGGTTTTGGACAAAAGTGGCAAAACGCCAGCGGTCTGAAGTCTTAGGGGGAGCAAAAAAAGATGGAATGTTACAGTCGGCGAAAGGTACAGCTACCATCTGGTGCAGATTTACAGAGAGAGAGAGAGAGAGTGAGTGTTAAATGATTTACTGTAGAGATATAAAGGCAGCCTGGACAGGACTTAACCAACAATTCATATAGAAAAAGACGCCACTTGCGCATAGATGTCTCATAATGCTTACAAAAGATGATTTTCATCATAGGTGCCCTTTAAAACACTGATGAAGACCTTGTAGGTCGAAACATTGTTTAATTAAATTGCCTTTTAAGAGCTAAAGTGACAGTGTGCCTATTCGGTTTACTTTTTCTATTATGTTTGGCTTGATCTGGCTTCAGGATATCCTCTGATATGCTCACACTGATGTCTTTCTATATATTTAAAACACTGAAAAACTAAACATTAGAAAGGTAGTATAAAATTATTTTCTAAATCATTCTAATCTGCAACATTAATCAACAATGATAATTTTCTTTCTTGGAAAAAAGAGCTGTTGTTACACGTAGTGATGCAAGTACCCCGTATTTACACTGACGAGACTTCACTCCGTACTGGAAGCGGCACTGCTCGTCTGCATCATAAGCTTGGCCTGGGGCTGTGGTGGGGTACACAAACTCCTGCTTGGGGGGCACATTATTGAGGCAGGAACCCATGCCAGAGCTAAGAAATAATCATAAAAAAGAGAATAGCTGTGTTAAAAAGTATGGATGTTTAATTCGAATTTTAACAGCCTATTTGTTAACTCAGTATAGCTCATTAAATATTTATTTTAATCGTTACTCTTATTATCGGTTATAATTTATATATTATTACAATCTAACTGAAATTCAGTATTTCAGCAGTCAATATTTGACTTGGTGGAAAACAGATCTCAGACTCATGCAGCAGACACACTCACTCGAGGAAGTTGGTGATGTAATCGCGGCTGCAGGCGGACCAGACGAACGGGTTGGTCTTCATGGTAATGTGGGCAGCCATGAGTTTGGCGGTCTCCTGACTGCGCACCCCGCATGCATTGCCAACACCATCATGATTCATCCCAAACCTGGAACACAGAGAGAGATGAATGATTTTATGGAATTATAAAAATGGAATCCCACAGCTCTGCTTACAGAATATGAGCACACACACACACACACAAACCCATCAGCACCTCAGGCAAACTTATGCAACCCTACACACACGGTTAAACATATGCCCTGTAGTCTAGACAGCCCCAGTTTGCATATGTCCATCAGTTCAAAGGTACCTGGACGAACCATTAAAACCAGAGCACTAATGACTTCACCACCTATAAAAACAGCTCAGAGGCCTGTGAGAATCGCCAAGTACTGGGTGACCCAGCATAAACAGAGCACAGATCTGGTCAACGATAACCAAAAAACACTTTTCAGCTACTGTAAAAGAAATAGTAGTGATTTTAATGGTTAAAAAACAGGAAAATCTGTAACCTGGTTAATCTGGTTAAGTTTAATCAATAAATACATTAAATAACCCTAAATTCAGGGTTTCTGCAGGTTTCACCAAGTTTAATTTAAGACTTTTTAAGATATTAAGACAATTCATTCATTTTCTTGTCGGCTTAGTCCCTTTATTAATCTGGGGTCGCCACAGCGGAATGAACCGCCAAGTTATCCAGTACATTTTTACGCAGCGGATGCCCTTCCAGCCACAATCTCTTGGAAACCTCCACACACACATTCACACAAACACTCATACATTACGGACAGTTTAGCTTACTCAATTCACCTGTACCGCATGTTTTTGGACTGTGGGGGAAACCAAAGCCACTGGAGGAAACCACGAACGCAGGGAGAACATCCAAACTCCACACAGAAACGCCAACTGAGCCGAGAATCGAACCAGCGACCTTCTTTCTGTGAGACGATGGCACAACCTACTGCGCCACTGCGTCGCCACATTAAGACCATAATGAATTAAATTTTATACACGGTTAAACACAAGGAGGTTTTTCAAATAGCTCAAAAGGCACATGTTTTTATTCGCCCCATCAAAAAAAAAATCTAATTTAATACATTTAATAATAAAATAATAATCTATTGATAAAAAAAATTATATTTTAGATATGTATCAGCAAAATTATTTTAAATACTGTGTCGAAACTCTCTGGTTTCTCAAATTTTTATTAACACAAACTTTCTTTTAAGTAAAAAAATGACAAATGTTTTAAAAACTATAATAGGCTAAATGTATGCACAACAGTCTGTCCAGGACAGTATCCTCAGCAGTAAAATTAAACTATTATAGTAAATAGAGTTATAATAAAAGGGCAACGCAATGGCGCAGTAGGTAGAACTGTCGCCTCAAAGCAAGAAGGTCACTGGTGTAAGCCTCGGCTGGATCGGTTAGTGTTTCTGTGTGGAGTTAGCATGTTCTCCTTGCGTTCGCGTGGGTTTCCTAAAGACATGCTGTACAGGTGAATTGAATAAGCTAAATTGTCCGTAGTGTATGGGTGTGAATAAATGTGTGTGGATGTTTCCAGGAGATGGGTTGCAGCTGGAAGGGCATCCGCTGCGTAAAACATATGCTGGATAAGTCGGTGGTTCATTCTGCTGAGCCGACCCCAGATTAATAAAGGTCAAAAAAGAAAATAAATAAATAAATAAGTTATAAGCAAAAAGTTTTATTGAGATGGATTGTTGGTGATTGTATGTGTGGTAATGGCCAGATTGGGTCTCTACAGACGAACAAGGAAATGTTAAGACCTGTTTAAAAAAGATTTAAGACCTACACAACAATATTTCATTAAATTCAAGAATGTTAAGGCCTAAAATTCTGTTTTTGAATATTTAAGACATTCTAAGACTTTAAGACCTTGCATTACTATAGTTCTTTTTAGTTTTTTCTAATCAGTTATGTACATATTGGTATAAAGAGTTGGTGTTACATCAACTTTTGATAAGTGAAGTTTCACAAACTAATTTCGAGAGGAGCACGTGATGCGATTGAGTGCAGCTGGTCTCTCATCTACAATAATTAGTAGACAATCAGATTAATCCATACTCACTATAAGTAGCATAGCAATAATCACTCCCTTATCTTTGTTTTCCGAAGAAACCCCCAATCCACCCCTTCTCCCTCTTTCCTCCTTTACCACGGGGAGCTCTCGAGGACCACCTGATCTCGTACTCCCCTTACAAGCTCTATTGACCAGGCGGGAGCCCTGGTCTCAATTATCTCAGAGCTCAGGGTTCTCTCTCGGGACAACATGCCAAACCTGCTAATAGCATCAAGCAATATCTAAGTGTGAACTCTTGAAACAATGTTTTTACGTTACTTTATTTTCATGTGTGTTACGATGATGGTGTTTAAAATTGTTAGTGTTCTAGAATGAATTGTCAAGGAAGCGCCTTCTATATCATTGTGGAGAGGTAAGCATGATCGAATACCCAATAAAGGGGGAGAGCATGCTCAGAGCCCGGCGGCTAATCAGCAGGCCAATCCGAAATAATAAGCAACACCTGTTTATTCTAGTGATTGGACCGGAGAGACACCCGTCTTAAGGAGAACGGGAGGAACAGTCGGGAGAGGGAGAGAGCTGAGCGACGGCCACACAGTGGGAGCTGGCCTTTACAGTGATCACATTATTAAAATAAAGAAATCTGTTATTTACCTCAACGCCGACCCTGTCTTCTTCTTCCCACGCAAAGAACCTTTGTTACAGTGGTGCCGAAATCCGGGGAAGAAGAAGAGACCTCGCCGCTAAGATGACCACTCCGTCAACCAGTCCGTTTGCAGAAGTGATCCAGGCGCTCGCGGTCCTCCACCGTGAACAACACCAAGAGATCCTGGACATACGAGCCGAGCAGGAGGAGCGCTTTAAGGTCCTTGTGGAGGCCCAGCGCGAGGACCGCGAGCTCGTCCGGAGCATGCTGAAGCAGGGGATCCAGCCCGGAGCAACATCAGCCACCCACCCTCCCATCACACTACACAAAATGGGGCCACAAGATGACCCGGAAGTCTTCTTAGACCTGTTTGAGAAGATGGCAGGAGCGTGTGGGTGGCCCCGGGCCGATTGGCCGGTGAGAGTCATCCCGCTGCTGTCGGGCGAAGCCCAGACCGCCGCACAGCAGCTACCGGCCGAGGATCTCCTGAATTATGCGCACCTGAAACGAGCCATACTTCAGCGGGCCGGCCGCAATCCGGAGGAACAACGCCAGCGCTTCCGGTCGCTGAAGCTGGAGGAGAGCGGTCGGCCCTTTATATTCGCCCAGCAGCTCCGTGACGCCTGCCGCAGATGGCTGGTGCAGGATGACCGGACCATCGATCAGATCGTCGACGCTGTGGTACTGGAACAGTTCATCGCCCGCCTTCCCTCCCGAACATCGGAGTGGGTCCAGTGCCACCGACCAGACGATCTGGAAACGGCCATCCAGCTGGCGGAGGATCACCTGGTAGCGAGGTCCAGGGTCGGCGAACTAACCTCTCTCTCTCTCTCTCTCTCTCCCCCTGTCCCTCCTCTTTCTCTCTCTCCTCCTATCCCCAGGCCCAGATCGAGGGGACCGCCCATACCGACTCCCAGGAGGCGGATCCCAGGCCCGGAGCCCCAGCGCAGCACGCATCGCTGGGGCACCTATCGGGATAGAGACGGGGAGGCACGTGGCATGGGCGGGCCTACAGCGATGACGGGTCTCTCTCCGGCCCAATCAGTTGGTCCTGCTGCCCTCGGGGGTATAACGGGAAGGTCTGGGCCGGCATGTTGGCATTGCGGGGGGGCGGATCATGCACCAGAGAACTGCTCCGTGATGGAGGTGGGTGCATTGGTCCGCCTGCCCGATGTGCCAGCAGTCGCCCCCGGTCGCGACGGGCTATACCGGATACCTGTGAGTATAAAAGGGGGTACATATCAAGCTTTGGTGGATTCGGGGTGTAATCAGACCTCCATCCACCAAAGCTTGCTTCAAGACCCGGCTTTGGATATGAGCCGCACGGTAAGGGTAAGGTGTGTACACGGGGATGTAATTCACTATCCGCTAACGGCAATAGATATTCAATTTCGGGGGAAAAAGCATAGAGTGGAGGTAGCGGTTAACCCGCACCTCAAACACCCGCTAATTCTGGGAACTAATTGGCCTGGATTTAATAGATTATTGGGAGTTTTATGTGCGGGTGTTTCTTGGAAGAAGAAATCGCCAGATAGGGGACGTGTCGCTCAGCTGGGGGAATCCCAAGCAGTGACGTCACGCGCTGACTCAGGGGAAGGGCTGGGAATTTCCCGGTGTAAAGACTTTCCCCTGGAGCAGTCGCGTGATGATACACTAAAACATGCACTCGAAAGAGTGCAAGTTATTGATGGGAAAATCCTCCAGCCTGATCGACCCCTCTCCTATCCGTATTTTGCGGTTATTAATGATAGGGTGTATCGAGTGACCCAAGACACTCAGACAAAAGAAGATACAACCCAGCTATTAGTACCAAAGAGCCGCCGGGAAATGCTTTTTCAGGCGGCTCATTCTAATCCTATGGCCGGACATTTAGGTCAGGCGGCCACACTAAATCGCCTCATGACCCGATTCTTTTGGCCGGGCATTCACGGTGATGTCAGCAGATGGTGCGCTGCGTGCAGTGAATGTCAGCTGGTAAATCCGCCGGCCACCCCAAAAGCGCCGTTGCGCCCTTTACCAATTATGGAGATCCCCTTCGAGAGAATTGGTATGGATCTCATCGGGCCATTAGAGCGATCCGCACGCGGGCATCGGTTTGCATTAGTTCTGGTGGATTATGCAACCCGCTACCCGGAAGCAGTCGCGCTCCGTAATATCTCAGCAAAGAGCGTTGCGGAGGCGCTGTTTCGCCTCATCTCCCGTGTGGGAATCCCCAAGGAGATTCTCACTGATCAAGGCACCGCGTTCATGTCACGCACGATGCGCGAGCTTTACGGATTATTGGGCATTAAATCTATTCGCACCAGCGTCTATCACCCACAAACAGACGGGCTGGTGGAAAGATTTAATCGCACGCTTAAATCAATGATCCGTAAATTCGTTCACGAGGACGCGAAAAATTGGGATAAGTGGTTGGAGCCCTTATTATTCGCTGTGCGGGAGGTTCCCCAAGCCTCCACGGGGTTTTCCCCCTTCGAGCTTCTCTACGGCAGACAGCCCAGAGGGGTTTTGGATGTTGTTAGAGAGGCTTGGGAGGACGAGCCTTCTAAAAGTAAAAATGAAATTCAATATATCCTGGACCTTAGAGCAAAACTCCACACACTGGGGCGGCTCTCTACAGAGAATTTGCTTAAGGCTCAGGATGACCAACGCCGGCGATATGATAAGGGCACTAAACTCCGTAAATTTTCACAGGGAGATAAAGTACTTGTACTGCTACCCACTTCCAGCTCTAAATTACTCGCCAAGTGGCAAGGGCCGTTTGTGGTCACACGACGAGTCAGTGATCTCGATTACGAGGTGGTTCGTTCGGACAGGGCTGACTCGCGTCAGATTTATCATATTAATCTGCTTAAGCAGTGGAGGGAGCCGGAGGACGTGGCGCTGGCTACGCTTGTTACTAACGAGGATGACCTGGGGCCGGAGAGCTCCGGCCGTGAACGGCCGAGCGCTCTGGTCACCGGGGGCGATCATCTCTCAGCGAGCCAGCTCCTCGACATCCGGCACCTCCAACGTGAATACTCTGACGTGTTTTCGCCCCTGCCCGGTCGTACCAACCTGATTCAGCACCATATCGAGACCGAACCGGGCGTGGTCGTTAGGACCCGGCCGTATCGCCTGCCTGAACACAAGAAAAAAGTGATTCAGGAAGAATTGAATAATATGCTGAAAATGGGAGTAGTAGAAGAATCCCACAGCGACTGGGCCAGCCCGATTGTCTTGGTACCTAAGACGGACGGCTCGGTCCGGTTCTGTGTGGATTATCGCAAGGTGAATGCTGTGTCGAAATTCGACGCTTATCCAATGCCGCGTATTGACGAGTTGCTCGACCGGTTAGGTGCTGCTCGATATTACTCGACATTGGATTTAACGAAGGGCTATTGGCAGATCCCCTTATCTCCAATATCCCGCGAAAAAACAGCCTTCACTACGCCGTTTGGATTGCACCAATTTGTGACGCTTCCGTTCGGGCTGTTCGGGGCGCCGGCGACGTTCCAGCGCCTGATGGACAAAATACTCGGCCCTCACGCAGCATATGCCGCTGCTTATTTAGATGACATCATCATTTACAGTAATGATTGGCAGCGGCATATGCAACATCTGAGGGCGGTATTGTCAGCGCTGAGACGGGCCGGGCTCACGGCCAACCCACGGAAGTGCGCAATTGGGCGAGTGGAGGTAAGGTATCTGGGCTTCCACTTAGGTCACGGGCAGGTGCAGCCCCAAATTGATAAGACTGCAGCCATTGCAACCTGTCCGAGACCCAAGACCAAAAAGGAGGTGAGACAGTTTTTGGGACTGGCAGGATATTATAGGCGGTTTGTCCCTAATTATTCGGCCCTTGTCAGCCCATTGACTGATCTCACTAAAAAGGAGGGACCGGATACCGTCCAATGGTCGGAGCAGTGCCAACAGGCCTTCTCAAAGGTAAAATCTATACTTTGTGGGGGGCCGCTATTGCACGCTCCTGATTTTGCTCTCCCCTTTATTTTACAGACGGACGCGTCCGATCGGGGTCTGGGGGCGGTTCTCTCCCAGGAGGTGGCAGGAGTGGAGCGGCCGGTGCTGTACATTAGCCGCAAGCTAAGTAAAAGTGAGGCTAAGTACAGCACCATAGAGAAGGAATGTTTGGCGATCAGGTGGGCCGTTCTTACTCTTCGCTATTACCTCCTGGGTAGGGAATTCGTCCTCTGTTCAGATCATGCTCCTCTCCAGTGGCTCCACCGTATGAAGGATACCAACGCGCGGATCACCCGTTGGTATCTAGCATTACAGCCTTTTAAATTCAAGGTGATCCACAGACCGGGGGCGCAGATGGCTGTAGCCGACTTCCTCTCCAGGGCGGGGGGGGGGAGGGCTGCAGGCCGGACGGCTCCCCGGCCTGAGGCGGGCGGTGGGGGTATGTGGAGAGGTAAGCATGATCGAATACCCAATAAAGGGGGAGAGCATGCTCAGAGCCCGGCGGCTAATCAGCAGGCCAATCCGAAATAATAAGCAACACCTGTTTATTCTAGTGATTGGACCGGAGAGACACCCGTCTTAAGGAGAACGGGAGGAACAGTCGGGAGAGGGAGAGAGCTGAGCGACGGCCACACAGTGGGAGCTGGCCTTTACAGTGATCACATTATTAAAATAAAGAAATCTGTTATTTACCTCAACGCCGACCCTGTCTTCTTCTTCCCACGCAAAGAACCTTTGTTACAATCATAATGTACCATATTTATGGAAACGTTTGTTTGTTATGAGCTTTGGTTCATCATATGACATTCTCATTCCATATGCTTTTGGTAGGGTTTTTGTAACAAATGCAAGATGTGTAGATTCTAGTATTCATTGTGAACTCAAAACATTGCTGTATTATTACTAGAAATACTGTAAATGAAATACAAAAAGAAACCGAAAAAAAATAGAAAATGAAAGACAGTTTACTATAATTTTTTTTTTTTTTATGGTTTCTACTGTATTTTTAGCTGAAATATTCTGGAAACCACAACTGCTGTTTTATTTTTATTTTACATTTTTTACAGAGTACCAAAACAGCACAATTGCCTTTCATGGAGCTATTCTGAAGGCTTGAAGAACGACACATGTGCAGGGAGCAGGCACCGATATCAGCCAGGCGTGCCTGTAAAGTCTTATGCAAGATTAATCTGTAGAAAGTGAATGGAATAATGGGCCACCAAGTAAAACAATACTTCAACGTCTTGGAGTGCAAGAAACCACAAATGAAAAGAGCAGCACGAGCCGCCTGGAGCCATCCGAGTCTGCCGTCACTCGCTCCACTAACAAGATATAAATATCACAAGACTGAGAGAAAATATTGGTCCAGTTGCTGTTAATGAGCATTATTCATAACGGTCCTTGGCTTTCAACAGAAGGAAGAACAAGTGGAGGATGAGTAAAAGCTGACAGATTTTTTACATTTTGGGTGAACTGTCCCATTATAAAGTCAAAGTCAAATTTGTTATCAATTCTGCCACATCTACAGACATACAGAGAATTGAAATTATATATATATATGCATGTGGCATGTAGAAATTACATAAAATCAATGGTCTCAAACTCAATTCCTGGAGGGCCGCAGCTCTGCATAGGTTAACTCCAAGCAGCTCCAACTCCCACCCGCTTAATAGTCTCTAGTAGACCTTTATTAGTTGGATCAGCTGTGTTTGATTAGGGTTGGAGTAAAACTGTGCAGAGCAGTGGCCCTCCAGGAATCCAGTTTGACCTATGATATAAATAATAGAAATTTAATTTAAAATTGCAATGAACTGTTCACGAAATATACTCTTGTTTCTATGTTTACATAGTAGTGCTAGTAATAAACAAAGTATCTTTGCATTTTTTTTGTAGAAATCATTTTGTCCTCAGAACTTTTAATGCATTATCATGACCTTCTCTCCTCCACAAAATGACTTTTCTTAATTTTTGGTCACATGGAATGCCTTTTGGGAGGGGCTATCGATCCTTTAGGGCGGGACTATCAGTCCTTTTGGAGGGGCTATCAGGGCATAACACATTTTTGCTCTGCCTTTATACATGCATCAATCTTCTTTCATTTTATTTGCAACACCCATTCCTTCCCACACTGCAGTTGTTTCCCAAAAGACAAAATTAGGTATTGCTTTACAATTTTTTTTTTATTTTAGGATTGTTTCATGTGGATGTATGACACGAAAAAGGACAATCTTACAATCTTAACTTCCGTTTCATGGCGACTTTAAGCAAAAATACAAAAGATTCAACTGAATTGAAGTCTAAAACTGAATAAACATACACCCAGAAGTAAAAGACAATAAGGAAAGGAGGAGGTGGAGAACTTACGTGTGTCCAATCTCATGTGCAATGGTAAAAGCAGTGGCGAGGCCAATGTCTTCATTGATGCTGCAGCTTCTCTCTGGCTCACACATACCTCCAACAGGTGCCAGACCTGACATAAACACACGTGTGCACAAGGACATAGTGACAAAAACACAGACAAAACTACCCACCTTATTTTTAACAAGAATGTGTGGAAAATGTATTTAAATTCAAAGTACTTATTTATCACAATCAGAAAAACATTAGTCTTTTGCATTTTACTGCTCTCTGAATGATAGTTTGCCGAAATGTATAACGATAGTGGCTAATTGATTGTAGGTTTTGAATGGCTTTTGAAAAACTTGTGAAAAATAAGGTATCCATACAAATGCACTAATATGCAGAGATGACTATAGCACTGTGGATAAGTACATTAATGAATTAATCTCTACAAGCTGATCCAAAAAATAAACTGTTACAGTACCAATGAACCTTTGATTAGCTTTGTTATAAAGAGAGAAAAAATAAATACAGCGTGAGTCACAATAAAACCATGAATACACACATATTTAATTATTTATACATATACAAACATATTTAATTAAATTATTAATTATTAATTATGCAGATTCTCACTGGATGTATATGGATGCATGAGACTGAACTGAATGAATAAACAGACTGGTTGAATGAATGAACTGGACTGAATGAATGGATAAACTAATAACTAGATGTTTGGACTGGAAATAATGGACAGATTAGATTGGATGAACTGTTAGCATGAAAGAACTGAGCTAGAGGAATGAATGGACTGATTGGATGAGTGTTTGTATTGCTATTTAGTAAGAATATCTGGTAACACTTTAGAATAACTATCCGTTATAACTAGTTAATAGTCCAATAATAAATAGTTAGTTAATGAATTATAAATGAGTTGTTAAATAAAAGTTAATAGTTTGTTAATTATTTATAACTGTGCCTTATAGATAGCCAATAGATAACTTACAAGCTGTTAGTTAACAAGTTATAAATGATTTGTTTACTGTATTTTATTTATTTATAACTATACCAAATAAATTAGTAATAGATCATGAACAAGCTGTTAGTAAATTACTTACTAAAGACTTATTAAAGATCAGTTAATAGTTTTTGTACGTTATTGGGACGTTATTCTAAAGTTGCAACTATTCTTCATTTTTTTTAACTGTTAGTAAATGAGGAATAGTTACAACTTTAGAATAACGTCCCAATAACATACTTAAGCTAATAACTAACTTAACTAATATATTAACACACACTTTACCAATCAGTTGTTCATAGTTTGTTTACCATCTACTTATACCAGTGAAACTTTGTAGAACAGCAAAGGGATGGAAGAAGTTCAAGCTACAGAAATGTGATATTTAAATTATAAAATATTTATACCTTAACCTTGTTCCACTTATAGGCTTTTCTGTGTGCTGTATTTTACCAAAGAAACTACACAGATTAAATGTTGAACATTGTGTTTAATGTATAGAAACACACATACTGAGCCATCACATGGCAGAACAGCAGTATGCAACAGAATACAAACCCATGAGGTTTTGCCACTTTTTGTGCTAAACATGAAAACAAAATAAATAAAAATGTCTTTTATTAAAAAAGTTCTACAAATGTTTCACTGGTGTTAGTAGATGGTTAACAAACTATGAACAACTGATCTGTAAAGTGTGAGTTAATATATTAGTTAAGTGTTAGTTATTCGCTTGTGTATGTTATTGGGACAAACAGTTAATAAATGAAGAATAGTTGCAACTTTACAATAAAGTTCCTATAACATATATAAACTATTACCTGATACTTAACTAGTCTTTAGTAAGTAATTTACTAACACCTTGCTCATGATATATTACTAATTTATTTGGTATAGTTATAAAACATTAAAATACAGTAAACAAATCATTTATAACTTGTTAACTAACAGCTTGTAAGTTATCTATTGGCTATCTATAATGCACAGTTATAAATAATAAACAAACTATTAACTTTTATTTAACAAGTCATTTATAACTCATTAACTAACAGTTTAATAATGGACTATTAACTAGTTATAACGGATAGTTATTCTAAAGTGTTACCGAATATCTTACTTACCAAGAGTTCCACAGGGTTTGTTCTTGTAGATGCAGATGTCATATCTGAAAACATATAAAGTACTTTTTAAATATTGTTTTGGGGGTTGAATTAAATGATAAGGCTTTAAAGAAACACACACACACTTCTACAGCTATCTTTATGGGGACTTCCCATAACCATAATGATTTTCATAATGTACAAACTGTATAATCCTACTCTACCCCTAAACCCAACTCTCACAGGAAACAATGTGCACTTTTACATTTTCAAAATACTTCATTCTGTGTGGTTTACAAGTCAGCCATTTTCCTCATGGAGACCAACAACTGTCCCCACAAGGTCAAAATGTACTGGTATTATTATACCAAATGTCCCTACAAAGTAAAACATACAAGACACACACACAATAGAGCTGTGAGAGTTCACAGACTGGACACTGTCCTGATAAGAGAGTGAAAACAATGAAAGGAAAAGCTTGATGCCTCCAGCAGACACACACACACACACACACACACACACACACACACACACACACACACACACTGATACAAGCCTCCAATATACAGACTCAACACTTCCCACACTTTCTCTCCGTCTGTGTCCTTCTCTCTCACTCTCTATTTCTTCCACACACATTCCCTTATCTCACACATCTCAACTCTCAGTCGCTGGAATTCAGCCTAGCTCCTCATCGTGTAGATTAAACTATAACATGATTTACCATAAATCGCCAGCTTTTCCAAACACACACGTCAAGTCCTTTAAAATCATTTAAAAATTATAACCTGTTGCCTTGTAGAACCAACGTGGTGCTATAAAATTTTATACAAATGTTTTTTTATACTGTAGATCTCTTGTTGAGAAAAAGAGAGAAATGGGCTTAAAGAGATAGTTCCCAAAAAAAAATATGTCATCATTTATTCACTTATTATCACAAGTTTCTTTTTTCTGTTTAACACAAAATGAGCTCTTTTTCTAAATGCTGGAAACCTGTAACCATTGAATTTCATAGTCTCTGTTTAGCTGACTTTGGAAGTCAATGGTAACAAGTTTCCAGCATTTTTCTAGCAGTCTTCTTTTGTGTTCAATAGAAATTTAAATTTTCATTTCACACCTATTTTGGGTGAACTATCCCTTTAAGACTCACAAACAGAGTTGGATTCATCTGTATATTGACCTGGTGATGAGAACTGCTGTATCATGGTGAGCGATTCCATTGTCAGGTATGGCATTTCCATGACCGTTCCGGTGCAAGATAGACTTTTGCCACTTGCAGAAGCTGTCTAAAGACTTCCCTGCATGATGGTTTACCTCTAGCGTGGGCTGGTAAGAGAAGAAAGGAAAATAAATGTATTAGATAAGCTTGGATTAGACAGGATATCCAGATTGATTACATATACGTTTCACTGTGTGTTTATAATTTGAATTCAATGTATGTGGATGCTTAAACGTTATGAATATCGCAGTATAGCAAATCTCTAATAGTTAATTCCCTGATAACTAGGACTGATTCTAGATTTTATACTGTGTAATTTTAGACATGATGATTGTTCTGTCTAGCTGAGCATTTATTTTCAGTTTGTTTTCAAAAAGTTATCTCAAACAGTTCTTACGCTTACTGAGTTAGAAGATTTGATGAGATATTAGGCTAACATGAAGATTCTTTCCAGGTGAATATTTTATTGTCAGTGTAAGTTTAATTTAATTTTTTTAAATTATAATTTGCCATTCGAGTTATGAAGTTTAATATTAAACGGCTTTGCATTTCTGTGTGTAGTTTGAAGTGTTTTTTTATGTGTTGGCATGGGTTTCCTCCTGGTGCTCCTTTTTCCCCCACATGTCCAAAGACGTGGTATAGGTGAATTGGGTAGGCTTAATTGTCCATTGTGTATGTGTGTAAATGAGTGCGTATGAATGTTTCCCAGTGATGGGTTACAGCTGGAAGGGCATCTGCAGCGTAAAACATGCTGGATAAGTTGGTGGTTTATTCAGCTGTGGGGACCCCAGTTTAATAAAGGGACTCAGCCGAAAAGAAAATGAATGAATTAATGACTGTTTATTTTTCAAGCAACAAAACTATTATTGGTCCAAAGAAAAATAAATAAAGCACCCAAAACTAAAAATTCAGCCATCATTTTCTCACCCCATCATTTGTCACAAACAGAGTTTCTGTTGAAAGCAATATTCTGAAAACTGTCAGGAAAAAAATAGCCATTGACCAATTTTGTTGTGATCGCCAGTGGTATTTTCTGGTATTTTCTTTTCTATTCGCTGAAGATTACCTCCGGTATTTCTAACGAACTACAACTCCCAGCACTCTTTGCAACCATCAACCCCTGCAACAGCTGATAATAGCAACAGCTGTGGCTCATGATGATTGACTGTTTGGTAGGACTATAAAGACACTTCACTTTCAAATTGCAGAGTCTTGTTTCTTTTATGAACATTACCAAGTGGTTTTCTTTGTTTGTGTTCCCGTGTTTTGATTCATGTCTAGTTCACCATTTTGATTCTTTGCCGCCTAGCCTAATGATGCTGTTTTGCTCCTGTTTTGACCTTTGCCTGTACGAGCTGTCCTTTAATAAAATGCATTTGTCTGCTTCATAACAAATAGTATTCGTTTTTCCAACTACAGAAGTTACTGGTTTCTAACATTCTTCATAATGTCTTCTTTTGTGTTCAAGTGAAAAGCTTATAAAGGTGGAACTATCGCTTTTAATCATTATCGCACACGTGATTAAAAAGTAGCATTGCAGTATAATATTTTGGACTGTGTAAGAATTTCTATATAGATGCCACAAAACCAAGTTACATTTTGTAGCATCTTTAAATCAGCACATCCACTGGATTAGCCATTACTATTGCTTCAACAACAGCACAACAGAGTTAATTTGGTAATATGGACACAGCAAACCACTAACACACTGTTAGTACACACAGAAATACAGACTCTAATACTCAGCCTGGCACCAAGCACTCAACCCTGCCACAGCCCCATTACACTCATAACACAGAAACGCACACACTGGCATGGTCTATAATTGTACCATCCCACAATCCCATGTTCGGAGTCTTAACTTCCTCTGGGTTTCCTCTACCACAGTGGGCGGTGGGGAGTTCTCATCTGGAAACGACCCATGTTTGGTTCCATGAAACCTCAACGCACCACATGACGGTTATCTCAACACGGCTAATACTGCTCCTTAATGACCGGTCTCCCGTCATTTGTCAAATGACATTACGCGGAACAAATTACAGGGGGATTTATTTTTAGCCGTCTGCGATTCAGAATCATTAATGCTTCATTAAACCCACCACAAAACCCCAGTCCTATCCTTTCCCTGCCCTGCGTCGTCTGGAGGAGCCTGTTTGAGGTCTCAACTCTGTCGGCGTGTTCCAGAGACCCCGTGAAGTGAGCCAAATCGCTCATGTGGTGTCGTCACGCCACGCTCAGGACAGAGGTGGAAGCCTGAATGCGTGACAGGGGCAGATTGATTGCGTTCGGAGGCAGGCAGTGAGAACAGTAGCTGTACAGTTTGGATTGAGCTTAGATTTTGCTCCATTTTTTTTTACACATTTTGTTTTTCTTCTAGGTCCTTGTACATTCATGATTGTGGCAATATAAGAGGTCATAATCAACAATAAGAGCAGTCATGGCAGGCTCTCTGGACACACCCAGCAGCAAACAGACCAGACTTGTGCGGAGCGTCTCAGACTAGGACGATTTAGTCTGTAAACACACAAACAAGGAATTCTTTGACAGGTGAAATAAGCCAGACTAAGGTTTGTGCAAGTATGTGTGGGTCTATCCACAATAATTAGAATGTTTTTCTGATTAATTATTTGTGTATTCATTCATCCATTTTCCTTTGGCTTAATCCCCGATTTATCAGAGGTCACCACAGTGGAATCAACCATCAACTCCTCCGGTTTCGCACAGCAGATGCCCTTCTAGCTGCAACCAAGCACCATGCAGAAAAACACCAACATGCTCTCTCATTCACACACATACTCATACACCACGGCCAATTTAGTTCATCCAATTCACCTATACCGAATTTCTATGGACTATTGGGAAAACTAGAGCATTCGGAGGAACCATTGCAACTCATGCAAACTCTACACAGAAATACCAACTGGCCCAGCCGAGACTTGAACCAGTTGCCTTCTTGCTGTGAGGTGAAAGTGCTAACCATTAAGCCTCTATTTTGTGTAATATTGACCTTTTTTGTTTGTTTCAGTAAGTTTAAAAGGATAATTCAACCCCGCAAAATGTAAATTTGCTGTTCATTTGCTTACCCTCAGACCATCTAATATGTGACACTGGGCCACAAACCAGTTATAAGTGTCAGTGTTTGGAAATTCAGATGTATGACACTGGGCCACAAACCAGTTATAAGTGTCAGTGTTTGGAAATTCAGATGTATACGTTGCCTGGAAGCTGAAAATATACATTGTTAGGATAAGACTAAATCTAGAATCTGAAAATCTAAAATACTTAGAAAATTGCCTTTAAAGTTGTCTAAATGATCTGCTTAACAATGCACATTAGATATAACAATGCAAATTTTGATATATTTACAGTAGAACATTTATAAAATGTCTTCATGGAACATGATCTGGAAAATAAGAGATTTTGAGATCCAGAGTCACATTTGCAAGTCAGGTTTGCCATCAGTAGAAGATTTTAAAAAATGTAAATAGACAAACTAATTGTTTTTCTTAAAATGGCCACAAAGCATCACTATTTTCCATTAGTATTCATATTATTTTGTAGTGCCAGTAGAGTTGGACTTCCATTTTATAGATACAATGTCAGCTAAAACTCTTCTATAATGTTCTACTTAAAAAGAAATGTCACATACATCTTAAATGACCATTCATACACAAAGTATTCTTCAGACAAACTTTCATATTTGTGACAGACTAGCACTAGGCACTAGCACTAGCACTTATCTGTCACAGATAAACTATCCATTTAACGCACATATACTTAGAACCATATAAATAAAGTGAATGTTTCTTTCAGAAATATGGGTTTAAATTCATTTATTCATTGATTTTCTTTTCGGCTTAGTCTTTATTAACCTGGGGTCACCACAGCGAAATGAACCGCCAACTTATCCAGCACATGTTTTACACAGCAGATGCCCTTCCAACTGCAACCCATCATTGGGACACATCCATACACACTCATTCACTCACATACACTATGGACAATTTAGCTCACCCAAATCACCTGTACCACATGTTTTTGGACTTTCAGGGAAACTGGAGCACCCGAAGGAAACCCATGCGAACACACTAAGAACATGCAAACTCCACACAGAAATGCCAACTGACCTAGCTGGGGCTCGAACCACCGTGCTGCATGGGTTTAAATATCGAACAGAATTGAAATAGTTTTTGTGTATTTTTAGATAATTAAAAACTTACTCTCATAGAGATATATATGGAGCATTAATTTGCACTAAATTATATGATTTTTAAATGTTTTTTAAAGAAGTCGATTAACAGTTCAACTACCAAAAGTATAAGTTATTCTTTAAGTTAAAAAATGCTTAATATTTGTGTGGAAACTTGAGATTTATTTGATGGATGGACTACTCAAAACAACAGAATGCATTTGAAGGGAAAAAAGTACTGTATGTAAATACATTAAAATATTCACAATTTAACAGTATATACTTTCACAAACCCCAGCGAAGTTAATATTTCTCACTTACTACTGAATTTGTAATGAGTGCTTTAACACACTGCAGAACATAAAAGTTTCTTATTTAAACAAATGATTTTGAATGTGTGCTTCGTTAAGTGTCCTGTACCTGGTCTTCCATCAGCAGAATAAGCCTCGTCACCACGATGTTCACTGCATTCCCCAGGCTAGAATCCTGGAACAGTTTGGCAACCTGACCTCCAGGGAAACAAGAAAAAACCAGTCTTAAAAACGAGCCAATTGTCTGCTTTCAGGCCTCTCTAATCCTGCTGTTTACTGTAAAGATGGACACTTTACAGTCTACTATAAAACCAGTGCTAACTGCAGCGCTGGGGCCACGCGGTGAGGTAATCCCTTCATTTAACACATTCCATAGGTGTGAAACTATTTGTAACATTGCCACAAACTGCCCATGGAGATTATAAACTGGAGAGAGAAATGGATTTTCAGGGTGACAGAAGACGTTACATAGTCAACTGGTTTTCATTTAGTCATTATTCTTTGAGCCAATATAACTGACCTTGATAGGTCAAACGTTCTCTGAAGATTCACTCGGTCTGTGATGCATCATTGAAGATTGCTCATTTTAGGTCTTCATAATGATCTTAAGTAAAGAGTTTAGCATTGAACATTCTGTAATCATTAACTAACCCTAATGTTGTTTCAACCTGTAAGATTTTTGTTCATCTTTGGTACACAAATGAAGTAACTTTTTTAAAGAGAAATTAAGAGATTTCGTCCCCTGTTTTGAAGATCTGTTTAATCAAATCTCTGGTCCTTCAATCGCTCAAAACATTCAAGAAATACATAAAGAAATGCATATGAACAAAGTATATTTATCCAACATTTCTGAAATAATCCCTCATTATAATGTACACAGGCATGATTACTTTATATTTTGTATAAAACACAATCAGCTCAACCAAACCTGTTTGATGTGTAAGAAAAGCCTGACTGGTTATCTCAAATCAAGTAATCATGCTTTAAACATAAGCTCTTTCTGAAACTGCTCACTATCTGCTATATAGTGCACTACATTGGGTGTCCATCTTTTTGCAGTGCTGTCCAAGAGCGAATGACCTAATTTCTAGTTTACATTTGATGAACCCTTTGAAGCGCTCATTTCACAAAATCCACTATGAGGCAGTGACAGGAAAAATGCCGGGGTTACCTCAGGAGTCCATGAAAATAATAAATAAAGCATGTTCAGGCACTTGTTGGAGGTAATTTCTTTTATTAATTTAATACATTTTAATTTTATCTTGGTGAAAGTTGGTGTTTTTGTTATTTTTGTAATAAAGTAACACACTATACAAAAACATAATGTGAAATTCAATTATTAAAGCCAATTATACATTTTTAATATAGGGCAGGTGTAATACTCAAGATAAAATTGTCCGCAACAAACTGCTCTCTGGCTCACACTAATTTATTTGTATGGTCTGAATTTGTGAAATCATTTTCATTCCCTCTTTCCTGATATAGTTCACTCATCTGCCCTGCTTTTTTTAAAAGGGACTAGTGAATGAGGGAACAACTAAACAATTTTGAGCACAGCTATTGTTTACTGATCACAAATTTTAACCGATACAATTAAATCTGTTCATTGTATCACAAGTGATTAGGTTTTTTTTTCTCATATATAAATGTTTTGAAAAATCATAATGTTGGGTCAAATTTCAATGAATGGACAGAAATCTCTCAGATTTAAAAACCCATATTTGTGTTTGAAGCTGAACACATCTTATGAGTTTGGAACGGTATGAAAATAAGTAAATAATATTTGTATTTTTATGTGAACTATTCCTTTCGCATGCAAATAAGAACAAGGAGAGTTGAAGCTTACAATATTCATGACGGCCAGAATGTACTGCTCGATATCGCGACGGCCGTGATAGCTGACCATCATCTTGTCGGCAACCACCAGGGTTTCGACGAAGCGCTCTCGACTTACAGAACGTTTCAGTGGCAACTGGCCCCGTCCCATCTGGTTGGGTGAGGGTTTTATTGTTCTCTGCCACCATCCATAACTCTTCCCAGGCTTCTCATCTGAAGAAAGACAGAACGGCAACAATGAGCCCTGTGTACCTACAGAGTTTTTGATATTAATCTGTGATAAGTTAAACAAATGTCTAAGATCCACGTTGAAGACATTCTGAAAGTTCAATATAAGCTCATTATTGTGTAACTTCAATACTGGATTGATTACCTTCAGTCACTCATTTTATGTCACCTAGATATAGGTTAAGTTCAACCCAAAAATAAAAATTTAAGTTTGTATATAATATGTAGTTGTTTTATTGCTATTGCTTTCCTTTCTAAAGAAAAAGAAATTATGTCACATTAAGTGGAAAATGTAAATGACATAAATATTTTCTTGCGGTTTTCATGTTCCCCTTCATGCGAACTCTGACGTGTGTCAGGGAGACACTTTAGGAGGACGCTAGCCGGCCAAAGTTTCTTCCAGACACACGTCTCTGATCTTTATTCAGGGAACAAGGGTTACGTTTGTAACCAAGATGTTCCCCTTCATGAATACACAGAAATGTGTTTGGAAGACACTTTTGTCAGCTAGTATCCTCCCAAAGTGTCTTCCAGACACGTCTCCGTTCCCTATTCGGGGAATGAGGGTTACGTTCGTTAATCCAGTTAATCAAATTTTTTTTTTGTAATGAGGCTTAGAAAAATTTACATCAAGATTTTTATCGCCTTTTTGTTAGTTTCAATTATAAACGGTTTATATTATTGGCCAAAATGTTCATATCGGTACAAACCTAAATTCAAAGTAAAAATGTGTCATTGTTTTAGTCCACAACAGCTTATTGATAAACTTATAACCAATATATAGATACATGCTAACACTCAAAACATTCATTTATTTTTTTATTTAATTTGACGTCTGGAGGACTGACATATAATGAATAAATAGGATACTATACACATATTAAAAGACTCAACAAAACAGGTTGGCAAACAAATTTCATTTAAAACTTACAAACTTTTTGGTTCTTACCGATAACTCCACAGGACTGGTCCATGTTCTGATATCTCAGAGACGAGCGTTTGTACACAACATGTGGTCGCCCTTCTCTGCCATCCTCATTAGTCAAGTTTTTAGCAGAAACCAGGGGTTCAATAAGGTACTCCTCACCTCCTGCTACAATGACCCCTTGCTGGAAAAAAAAAATTGCTTCTTTTTGCTCCAAGTTAACATGAATTAAATGCTTTTTTTGAGCATGAATCCTCATTGTGGATATCATTTTACATTGTACATACACAGACAATACTTTCAAACCATTCCATCATTAGATTTGCTTTTAAAATAATGAGCATGTACTGGGCAAATAATCCCGGATGAAATAGGAACTAATGGTAGCAGGTCAAAGGATATTAGCATGTTCCTCTCTTCATCTCTCTTAATCACACTTTACAAGTGTACATATAATCCTGTAATATGCTTAGTGACGGTCTTGTGGACACACTGAGCGTCCCCTGAAGAATTAAGGCATGCTATTATGATCACTGATAATTAACCTGGAAGCTTCTTGCCGCCTTCATAAGCAAGCATGATCCCCCATTGTATTTGTTGTTGTTGGTGCACACAGTTATGCAGCGGGCTGGTCATTTATTAGCACTTGTCATGGCAGGTAATTTAAATCAGCCAATATTGCAAAATCTAGCATATCCGATGCCGTTGATCAAAGACTCATGGGTTCTGGATGTAAAGCCATTGGTCTTGATTTTGTAATCTGTTTACGCAGGTGTATTACCAGCTCAGGCAAGTAATGAGCATGACACAGCATGCTGCTTGAAACTAAATCCATCATTAGACTCCTAAACACCTGTTTTTGGAGCTGAGGTTTAAACCAGCTGGGAAGGACAGACTTTACAACAGCTGCCCATTTAAAGTCTACAGGAGAGCCATGACAACTCACACAAGTGTAGAAAGAAGATTACATTGTTCACTGTAAAAAGTGATTAGTTACTTTAAAAAATAGGTGAACCCAACAAGTTGACTTTACCTCTAATAACTGTGAGTAAATCTGTTGCAACTTAGAACTATTGAGTTAATGAATTTATTTGTATAATTATGTGCAAATTTAATTTACTTAGTCATTTTAAGGCATCAGGTTTACTCACCTTTTTAAGTAAAGTCAACTAATAGCTTATTACAGTGTACAATGTTTCATTCACTTCGTCTTAGTCTCTATTTTAGAGGTCATCACAGTGGAATGAACCGCAAACTATTCCAGCATATGTTTTACGCAGCAGATGCCCTTCCAGCCACAACCCAGTTTTGGGAAACAACCATACACACTTATTCACACACACACTCATACACTACGGCCAATTAGTTTATTTAATTCTCCTATAGTGCATGTCTTTGTATTGTGGGAGAAACCGGAGCACCCGAAGGAAACACACATGAACACAGGGGGAACATGCAAGCTCCACACAAAAATGCCAACTGACCCAGTCGAGACTTAAACCAACAACCTTCTTGCTGTGGTAATAGTGCTAACCACTGAGCCACCATGCCACACTACACGGTTTCATTGCTTCAGTATAGAGAATTATCTTTATAGATGTTAATCTATAGATGTTAAAAGAGCCTTGTGTTTTTCAGAGTTTGACTGCAACAATTAATTTCTATTTCTACCTCAAGTTTTTACAATTAAGCAGAAACCTAAGTTAGATTTAACGCTTACATTTTACAAAGTGAGTAACCCAAAATGTTCAGGTTTATTAGTCCTATAATTCTGTCACAATATGTTAAAAATAAACCAAACTCTTATTTTGACAGATTGTTGTAAAGATACGTTATTTTTCTGTGTTTACGTGATATGATGACAGAGTTCTGTCGGTATAAAACTAAAAAATAATTCTTGAGATGAAGTTTGTGCTTATATCCTTATATAGTGAGACGACAGAAGCGCCAAATGAACACGTGATTGATTTTGTGTTTCATAAACAAAACCATGCCATTCAGTCACATAAACAAGAAGAAAATGCAGACTTTTCTTAAAATCTTAAAAGTGAATGAGTAAACAGGCTGATTTTCAGATCATTTTGTGGCAAAAGTTCTAACCATTATCAATTAATCAGCAAAGCCTGGATATGTACATTTTTACCATCTTTTTATCCTTATT
The DNA here is from genome assembly GCF_052040795.2 of Danio rerio. Lineage (NCBI taxonomy): Eukaryota > Metazoa > Chordata > Actinopteri > Cypriniformes > Danionidae > Danio > Danio rerio. Next base: position 22,243,387 of record NC_141028.1, read on the forward strand.
TCAGTGACTTTAAAAAGTTAAAGTTAAAAAAAGCACATATATAATTCTATTTTTCTCAAAAATAAAACATCATACATAGATGCTGCTAGCATAATACTAAAGCAGAGTTTGTGCTAAAAACAGTTATAAGATTTTAGCCCTCAATGTATTTAACATTAATTAAAAAAGCACAAATGTAAGGGCACGGCAATACTTCTCCAGTTCCCCAAAACCATCTTAGACTCTTTTGCATCAACCATACACATATAAATTAACCTAAGGGTTGAATGGTGATTTAATATTTGCGCATACTAGTACACATTACAATTTGATAAGGTATACTGCTCTACTTTTATTTATTAATTAACTAATGTATTCATCCAAAATATGCCAAATTGTATGAAATTACACAGCTAATTCTCTTTTATGACTGGATTCTTCAATATTGCCTGCCTTTCCTACATGGTGAGAACCACAGGTTGATTAAGCTTGACTTTTTTATGAACCTAAAACATCCCTTTAAGGCAAGATACTGCAAGTCAATGGAGTAAAAATAACTTATATTTATCACCATATTTCCTCAGTGGATTGATTATGTTAAGAATATAATTGTGCATCATTTGAGTGTTTGCTACAGAAGTAAACTGGAGCTCACCAGTCCGTTACAGTTGCTGAGAGCAACAGAACTGGAGTGCGGCTGGTGCTGCAGGTGACCCACATAGTGGCAGCTGGGCAAGTATGGGTGGCTCCAGGCCAAGCGGCCCCTCTTCCAGTATTCGACACGAAACTGGCGCGAGAGCAGTCCTCCCTGCAGCGTGAGGTTGAGCAGCAGATCAGTGCTGGAAGTGGAGAGCTGATAGTACAGCTGCGGCTCTGGAGCGCTCTGTGTTTCGGTGCTGCGCCGGTGGCGGACAGTCCCGTGAGACGTCTCCTCTTCCGAAAGAGTTTCCCCATGAGGCCCCACACGCACTGGGATGGCAATCTCATACTGGCCCAAGCTGGACAGAAACTCAGCTGTGGAAAAACAAAAAAACAATATCCGTGAAACTGATGGATGTTCAGTTTAAATTGATCTCTTATTTGGCTATTAAATGTGTGTACGGATATTTACTTATTAAAAAGCCTTTTATTTGGTTTAATAAAACCTTAAGTGTTTAATATCTCAGTGGAGATATTATTTTATGCATAAATTAGGGCTGGGTGATATGGAAAAAATGCAATCTTGATAATTATTTTCCATATTGAACGATAACGATATATATTTTGATATAAGTTGTTAATGCTTCCAGATTTAAAAGAGTACCCCAGTCGGCACCAATAGCCTAGTGGTTAAGTGTGCCGACATATAGCACTACAATGCTCACGGCGACCCGAGTTCGATTCCTGGCTCAAGGTCATTTATCAACCCTACTGCTCCCAATGCTTTTCTGTCTGTAACCTCAACTGTCCTATCTTCATTTAAAGTAAAAAAAAATAAAATAATAATAATAATAATAATAATTTTTTTAAAAAGTACCCCAACAATGACTGAAGCCACAAAAATGTTAGGGTCCAATAAATAGCATAACATTTTCAGCCCATAATTATTCGGTGGCCAAAAATTCAGTACATGTCTAATATCAACACGCTTTTATATCCCCATTGTTGCACATTTCTGCTGTGTAATTGGCACTTAGATCAATACAGAGTAAAAAAAGTCCAGGGTGTATTATTGTTATTGACATAAATGTCGATATAATATCATTTATCATTTAAATACATGCTAAAGTGTTTATTATAAAACATACAGTGAAAAATACATCAGTATATTAAAATCTTGTGTAAAGACCCAGAAATTATACATGAGAGTGTATATACAGATGTGTATAAATTCTAAGGGGTCATCATACTGAGAACACTTGACCAAAGCCAGAGGGTATTGACCTTTTTTCCACATTTCTTCACTGAAAAAAAATGTGAAAAACAAATCTGCATGATTTGATGTAAATACAGAAATCTGTAAAATTAACCATTAACCTAAAATGAATGAAATTTAAACAAAATATTTAATAAAGCGTTAGATGAACAAGCCAGAGAAATGGGGTGTATGACTGCACATTCACATGCCTTGTCCATTTCAGTTTGAGACAAATCACTAAAAAATTTACTTTTATGGGCCAAACAAATATAAACTGTTGCCTAAAATCAACAATGCATAGTGCAAAAAAACTATTTGAATTGCCGAGAAGGCATTAAGCAATTTAAAGACGCAATACAAACAAGAAGTGTTAATTATACAAAGAAACTAGTGCTCAGAGAATTAGAGAATTAGATGGTAGAGTAAAAGAGAGAAGGGTATTTCTACAGGTGGTTTGTCAAGCCCACTCACCTGTGTAAAGCACACTTCATAAATACAGTTTTTGTGCTGATTGTAAGATTGTGTCTGGGGCAAATGTGCAAAACTGGTGCAAGTGTTTTTTAAAGCAATGGTCTCAAACTCAATTCCTGGAGGGCTGCAGCTCTGCACAGTTTAGCTCTAACCACCACAAATTCCTTCTGCTTAGTTAAGTTTATTCATAAACTAATTTCGAGAGGATCACATGCTTTTGATTGATTGCAGCTGGTCCCGCATTAGTTAATGCATGATCCACCAATCAGATGATTCCTAAATCACTATAAATAACCAGAGTATCTTACCATAGCCATCTTCATCTTGAAGAATCCCCCCTTCCACCCCTACTCCTCCCCTTCCCTTGACAGAGTGGCACGGAGACCCAGTGGTTAGCACCGTTGCCTCAAAGCAAGAATGTCACTAGTTTAAGTCTTTACCTGGCCAAGTTGACGTTTCTGAGTTTATGTTCTCCCTGTGTTTTGCGTGAGTTTTCACAAGGTTTTCCAGTTTCCTCCTACAGGCCAAAAACATGTAACAAAAGTAAATTGACCACACTAAATCGACACCATAGATGAGCGATTAGTCAGCAATATTTCTCTCTATAGTTATTCATAATTTGCATTTCACTATTAACAAGCAGGGTAATTCTCGAGACCTACCTGAGGTCAAACTCTCCTCTCGCCCTGCAAACGGGAGGGAGCCCTAGGCTCGAGGATCTCATGAGCTTAGGGTTCTCCCCTTGGACAGGCTTTATAATCAACAATCAGCTAAGTGTGAACTCGTTTAGTTTTGAACACCTTGATTATATGGATCAGCTGTATTTAATTAGGGTTGGAGAAAAACAGCTGATCTTCAGCCCTCCAGAAATTGAGTTTGAGACCTATGGTTTAAAGTGTCAGAGAGACGAAAGAATGTGTTTTCAACAGGTGGTTTGTCAAGCCTACTCACCTGTGTGAATCACACTAAGTTTGGGGTTGTTGTGTGGTGAGATGGGGGAAAGAAAATGGGTCTTGGTTTTATTTACAGGGATTCAGGTGATTGTGAAAGAAATTAGTTTTTAGCTGTCAAGTGAATGAAGCCTCATTCGCACTACAAGTGACTAGCAACGGCAAAGCAACAACCGACCTTTCATTTTAACGGAGAGTGAGCGACTTCTGGCGACCTCCGTCTACGCAGGTGACAGCGACCGTTGACGACCAGGTGGGCATGTCAATCGGTGCGACAAAGTTGAGAATACTTCAACTTTATGCAAATAAAAAGCGACTTTCTTAAGCGACAGCCAATGGGAGGACCAGTATAGCTCACGAGATGCTTTCTTGGCTCATTCATATGCAGCTTGTATTTTCAGAGCTGTAGACTTAAACAGACTTGCATTTGCAGCAGGCTGCCACCCAGAGCGACAGGCAGCTACAAAGTCGCTGCTAGTGTGAATAAAGCATAACACTTATGAATCAGAAGTCCATGTGAAAATGGGAAGATCGTTCCACTAGCATGAAACATTGAATGAAAAAAATTTGGACATATAGTTTCTCTGTGATGTTACCATAAGTTGGCGCTCACTTTCCAACCAGAGGTAATTTATGTATATCTATACATAACTAACATGAAACAGACTGCCATACCTTGGATCAGCTGGGGCCCATGCAAAGGGCCTCTAGTTACTAACAAGGATTTAATTCAGTTCCAGATATGTACTTTGACCGTGTCAATTGGCGAACAAAAGAGTTCACAGTAAAACCACTGAGCAGACCACAGAGAAGAAAAGCAAGCCCAAAGGCCAAGTGCTGCCTGTTGCTATGGAAATTCTGAAATTGTATACTTCCTGTCGCCGACAGCAGGCCCAGAGATTAATTGTCCAAATTCAGCTTTTAAAAAACACTGTACCCAAGAGGCACAGATAGCCAAAGAGACTAACATCTCAAAACTCTTTTCTACATTCAGGTACTCTATGTGGATCAGTGTCATTAATGTGTAACAAGGTCTCTTCCATTTTGTACAATGTTAAGAGGCAGACAAGTAACCTTTGAAAATACAGGCCATTTTATTAAGCTTTCCACAAGAAGTGAGAGCTCAAACCAAGTGCTGAAAGTATGAAAGATCACCTCTTTCCGTCCTCTCAGCAGTAATTCAAACTGGGCTACTCAAAAAGATTGTCTAATTACTGAAAGAGCAGCTGCTTCTGAGTTTCTAAATCTGTGTGGACTTAAGATCATCACTGGACCAAACATAAGCTCAACAGATTGAGGAATTTTAATACATCAGTTAAAACGACTTTACAAATCACAATCAACTGTAAATTCAACCAGAGGTAGAAGGATTTCATTGTAAACAGTACAAGATAAAGCTACCTAAAAACTACCCAAATTATTGCTTTAGGGAAGGGGATTTTACAAATTAGCTGTTCCTGTTTTGACAATCCCTATCATTTGGTGACTACTGTGTGCGTGCCCTGTTTTTGACATCCCATTTAGTTAATTCCCGGTGTCATCTTTTATTTTTTTGCTCTGTTTTTTCTGTATTCTTCCAGCTTTTGTAACTGCATACTCTGAATATCATTGAAATAGCCTTAAATATGAATGATGTTATAAAATACTTGACAATCTTTGAGCATTTGCAGTAGTTGTGAGCAAACAAAATAACACATTTTAAAGTACAATATAACTCAAGCAACAAAAAAATTGGGGCAGGTCACTTTAGCCACTTTGTGGCTGATTTCATACATTCATTCATTTTCTTTTCGCCTTAGTCGCTTTATTAATCAGGGGTCACCACAGCCAACTTATCCTGCATATGTTTTACGCAGTGAATGCCCTTCCAGCCACAACCCAACACTGGGAATCACCCATACACGCTTGCAACCACACTCATCCACTACGGCCAATTTAACTTATTCAATTTACCGATACCGCATGTCTTTGGCCTTGTGGAGAAAACCGGAGCACCTGAAGGAAACCCACATGAACACAGGGAGGATATGCACACAGGAATGACAACTGACCCAGCCGGGACTCAAACCAGCGACCTTCTTCTCGTGAGGCGATCGTGCTATACACTGCGATACAGTGACGCTCTTGTGGTTGATTTGAAACATGTAATTTAAATGTGGGTTCAGAAAGCTGTTTTTGAGATTCAGTATTCCGACATTCATTTAGGATGGGTCATTGGTCTTGGAAGAACTGCCTGAAAGTGTTGCAAAAATGGCCGCAGAGTAAACAAATTTTCCTTAAAAGTAACCTTTGATTGCTTTTGAGATGTAATGCCACTTTCAGTTTCAAGTTTAGAGGTGTTTGGGCATTACATTGTTGTAAATATTGTTCAGTTTCTTACACAGATAGTTTGTTTTACTTCATGAGACCTCAGTGCATCTTCAAAATCTTCATGAAGAAAAAGATCATCAATCTTAGATGGCCTGAAGGTCAGTAAACTAACAGCAAAGTTTTATTTTTGGTTGAACCATATATGTAAAGGATAATGTACATCCAGATGGTTCCTATATTTCCAAGTGGATGTTATAACAGAATAAAGGCAGATAGGCTTATTGGCAGCCCAGTGCAAAGTAGATGGCTGTTGTAAAAGGCACGCACAGATAAATCGCAATAATTGCGCATAAATAGACGCATGAACATTTTGAGTTTACTCGCTTTCCTTTGCATGTCAAATCCGCTTCATTCGTGCGTCAAAATAGATTCGGATTCGTGTCACTGGCAGGACTTCTGTCTGCCCAGTGACTCTAGCTTCATTGCTTAATGGCTAACGTGAATTTTATTGAGAGAATAGCTGTGTTTATGTGCTTTAAGAATGCTGAAAAACACCATTGATTGTTTGGAGCTGTGTCTGAGTGCTGTAGATCCATTCAGAGGTGCACCCAGCTCTCTGAGTTCATCAACTCCTCCAGAAACTGCACGTGAATGATGGAAGACTTCAGCGGTGTTTCTGACTGAGCCAAGCCCAGTTTGATAAACTGTTGTCCGGAGTCTGCAGGTGGATTTCCCCTGGGACACCAACAGGCACTACGTCATAATCATGCTCCTACAAGAAAAAGCTCACGATTGGTTAACACGGTGCGGATGTCCAGTGAAGTTCAGATTTTCCAACTCGAGTGATTCATTTACGCAAATCGCATCATTTGCACCGCCTCACACGTACCATGCCACAGGATGTCTATTCACCGCCTTTGTATAGACTTAACACGTAAATCCCTCGAGCTTGACACTTCATCTGCTTCTGGTGTGAATGCAGCATAAGAATTACTCTGTTACGAGAAGGGACCAAACAGTTACCAAACAGTGGCAATCACTGACGATCAAGATGAAGTTCCTGGATAAGCTGGTTTTATTCAGCAGTTGCCATCTTAGAATAATGTATCTTGGAATTTCGAGACTGACCAACCAAAATCAAGCATTTAAAGCAGCCATGTAATAATTAACAATAATACCCCAGGTTAAAATGCTTTTAAAAAACACATTAGCCCCAAGCTGCTTCAAAAGGACCGCCTATGAAGCAAAAAGGTACTTTAAGTCACTTTTGATGAACATGTCTGTAAATTAGCCAATGCTTTTCCAATTAGCTGATGTACTCCAGCCTATCTCTCTCTTGCAGTAATAGGAGCCAGGGGCACAGTTGGGTGTCCTGTCAAAGCATAAAAGTGGAGCTAAAACTGTACAACACACCCAGACCTCTGACCGACATCAACCAGGCCTATCTTAAATAAACACAAGACCCACAATTGATGGAAGGGTAGTCCGTGCTCTCACACCTCCAGCAAGCACCGATCGCCCAAAGCCTTTGATATGCCTTTAATCTCCGCAAGGAACCTGAGAAGAGGACAACGCCTGCGCTACTTCCCCATAAACTCCCGCAGCACGGACTGAGCCCCATTAAAAGAATAAAGACTTCACTTTTGATTCAAATAAACCACCGTCAGGAGCCGCCCAGGGTTTGAACGTTTATTTTAGTAGGTTAAGGAGAACAACCTTTAATTAGGACTGTGCTGGAAACTGAAGTGAACCCCCCTTTTTTAAACTGTAGTTTTCCTGTGGAAACCGGGCTGGAGAATGAAAGAGTGAGAGAAAGAGAGAGAGGTTTCTCCACCTTTCGCAGATGTGCAACAGCTGCATCAAGTCAGCGAGTGCGTCCAGACTTGTGGAGGAGAAAATGCTTCCTCATGCCAGGCTGAGAAGTCAGTCTTTCTTGAGCGGAGGCCCTGTCAGCGACTCAAAACCCATCCATATCCTGTTTGTGTACCGTCTGCCACGCTGCTATTTGGATTGCGAGATTAAAATATACGCCTGTGGTGACCCGTCTCTGCTTGTGGTGAAATTATACATAAACTCAGGGCTCTGCTTTAATAACCGTGCGCTACATGATGTAACTTTGGTCAAAATTAAGTTACTTAAAATACAAAAAGAAAAGGATGTTGTGCAACTATGCATATTTGTCCTGTTCGCCTTTTGAATAAACGCACCGAACCTCAGCCAAATATTCTTACACGCTTGTCCTGAAGTGGACCAGACGACATAGTCAAATCCACATGTTCCTATTATGTAACCTGAATGAGGTTTGTATCTATTTAAATCTTATACATTTCAAATGACTGAACAAGATTAGTATGCGGCAGGATTACTCATTTCGATGTATAAAGTGCCTCGTGTAAGTCTTGTTGCTGATTGCAAGAAAAGAGAAAGTGGTCGGTTTCATGGAGAGATGGGTCATGGAGTCTGGCTGGCTCTGGTGATGGCTAACTGACGTTGTGGAGCATCTGTTCCTGGTTGTCTAAATGGTTTGTTAGCGCTTAACTCTCGAGGCTAACGATTCATTCTGCTTTTTGGCTTTGATGAGCTGCCATTGCTGCATCTATTAGCCAGTGTGAAATGGAAAATTTCCCAGGTGTCAACAAGTACGATTAACATGTTGACTAATATACCAACTAGCCTTTTATTAATAAGAGTGAAGTTGTATAAGCAGAGTATATAGAGATATTATAGAGTGCAACTCAATATCATTTAAGAGCTTTTTTTAGACTCTTTCCATACATTTTAAGACCTTAAAGCAACTTTAGGTTTCAACTGGAAAGACTGGCGAGATTTTAACTTACAGTATATTTACTAAATGTAAGAAACTAAATCAAAACTAAAACACTATACATATACTGAATAAAACCTGTTAAATCTAGCTAATTTAGCAGGTTGGTGCCTATGAAACTGCAGAAATTATGTTGTTGCTTTGATTACTGCTGTAAACAATGCAGCATGATGTCAAAACTAGCAGGATTTTATTAATTTCAAAAACTACACAGCATCCTGATATTTGCAGATTTAATTAAAGCAAACTTTAGCATGCAACCACACATTGTATAATCAAAAATTATATAAAAATTGAATACCTTGCCAAATAGAATAAGACTTTAATACTTATTAAGGTCCTTAAATTTCTCTACATTGATTTATCAACTTGGCGACGCAGTGGCGCAGTGGTTAGTGCTGTCGCTTCACAGCAGTAAGGTTGCTGGTTTGAGCCTCGGCTGGGTCAGTTGGCGTTTCTGTGTGGAGTTTGCATGTTCTCCCCATGTTTTTTTTCTTTTTTTTTTCATGTTCATTTTTGGGACACAGTTTTTAGTTGTTGTTTGGTGTAAAAATTTGTCACACTTGTGGTGATCCTGGCAAAAAAATGGCCATCTTACAAAAAATATTTAGATTTAAAATTGATCTTAATAATCTATATCAGGGGTCACCAATCTCGGTCCTGGAGGGCGGGTGTCCCTGCAGGGTTTAGCTCCAACTTGCTTCAACACACCTGCCCGGATATTTCAAGTATGCATAGTAAGACCTTGATTAGCTGTTCAGGTGTGTTTGATTAGGGTTGTAGCTAAGATCAGCAGGACACCAGCCCTCCAGGAACGAGTTTGGTGACCCCTGCTCTATATTATGTCCAAACATTGAATTCAATTGTTTTAGAGAACACCACAAGTTCTACTTGTGATCAAACAATTCACAAAGCTTAAAATTTACAGCAACAAAAAAGAAAAACAATCACGATCATACCTTGAGACTGTGCAAACTTCTCATCGCTCCAACTCTCCGCCCCTCCACTGGCAACCATGGCCATGATGCCAACACAGGCCAAACTCCTCCACACCGTTTCCATGGTTACTACAGCAAGCTTCAATGGGGTGCCCAGCCCTCTGTCCCAACATGTCTTCTGCCCTCTGACGGCCCAACGCTCACCAAAGTGACGCACAGATTTCCAGAACCATGGCAGCTTCAATTCCACTGGATCCTGACGCTTCGTCTCTCAAGAGTCAGAGGTGGAGGACGGGCTGTTCTGAGACGTGTACAAATGGAGAACATAAATATGAAGAGCCTCCCTGTAGAGAACAAAACAACATGTTAGATGAAGTAAATGTAAGGGTCCCTTGACTAAATGGTTCCTCTGGTCAAACATATTGACTTAAAAGGCAGTTGTTTGCACCCAGAGCTAATCAATCATTACTCCTTTCACAACCACAAGAAAGGAAAAAAACAGATTTTTAACTTGGAGGCCACTGGCTCTCTTCACTATATCCCTCACCGGAAGAGCAAGAAAAAAAAGGAAAGCATTGAAGGGGTCAGGAGGGCAAGCTGACATCTAGGACAGACTATTAAACAACAGTGCCTAAGCTAAAAAGGTCTGGGTCTTGTTTACACTTGGTATTTAGATGTGGTTTGAAATTCATTTCACAAGTGGACAAAACTAGTCTATACTAGATGCAGCTGTAATGGGGTTTAAAACTTTTGAACTTGATGACATCCTGAGGTAATCGAAAACACATTTCATTAGACTTGTTTCATGATAAATGTGTTCAAACAGCCACTTAAGACCACCTATTGACCTAACTCTTAAACATTGCAGGATGTGTTGCAGAAGCTCACTGACCAGATGGGATTTAAACTTTGCCGCCTGAAATCTTTGATTTGAAGGTGAAAAATTTCATCTTTTTTTATGAGTAGTTGACTAAAATATTCACATATTTAAATTTAGAGAATACTTGATTCTCTTCAACAAATTTATAGAACAAATTGATTTACTTCACGTATAAAATCTTTAACGTGCTGTAAAAACTATATATAGATTTTTTTAAGGAATGTTTGTCAAGTGTAGTCATTTTGATTAATGGAGACATCTTATAACAGGGTATATGCAGGAATCCTAAAAGTAATTTCAATAACTTTTTTAGACTTTTTAAAGACCTTCTCAGATTATTTTAAGACCTCGCCGCCACTTCAAGTTCTAATCAGTATCAAACCTTTAACTTAATAAACAGTTGTTAATAAACAGTTGTAGTTTAATAAATCAATAAAGTACAACAGAACTCAGATAAGCTCGGATGAAACAAAGCTTAAAAGAATAAATTACGTGGTTGTTTTCAGCGACAGCCTTCAGCCACTATTTAAACTCATCTTTCTCTAACCAGAAGTTCCCCATTTTGCCGTGTGTTTTGCTCTATGGTTTTGCTACATGTGGAGAGCGTCTCATCACCTTCCCGTGTTTGTCACAAATTACGTGACATCACCCGGATGGAGGAGCTTGATCGAGCACGCCATAGTTAATATTAGGAGAAAAATAAATAAAATATTTGTGCTTTTTTGGAGTCAAACACTTTGGACAACGTTTGAACAAAATTTAAGACGTCATAAAAACGCATAAAAGACTTTTTATTACTTTTTAAAGGTCTTTATTTTCTCATAATTAGTTTATAAACTTTTAATTATTTTTAAGACCGCTCAGACACCCTATATAACTTGCATAAAATTGTTTGGGTTTTTTTCACAAAGACACTCAAAATAAATACTCTAACTGCTTTGCAGGATTTGGATACAGAGCTTGAACATCTTTATCAATGAATTATTATTATTATTATTATGGGATTGGCCATATTGGTGACTGAAATGATCAATTGTAGTGAAAACAAGATAATAAAAGACGAGTTGTTTACACTTAAGATAAGATATTTGTCAGCTGAGTTTCAGGGTTCATACACATTTTTACAAAAAAATGTCATGACTTTTCCATGACCTAATGTTTCATGTAATGTCTACGTATATCTGGTAAATAATAAGTAAATTAATGCATGTTTAAATTTATTACAGCATATCATAAAACACGCAACAATCTTTTTTGATTAAATTTATTTTTATATCTATGTAAAATAGATCATGCTTACACAGCACTAATAATGTGAGCATGTTTTTGGCCAAGAAAACAAAAGAAGTAAAAACAACTAACCTCCATTCCAGTACACAGATATTTGTCAAACTAATTTTAGATCATCTTAATAGTTTGTTTAACTAGCAATAGTAGGTAAAACTACTTCTATTGTAAAGCTGTGATCACACTGCACTTTTCACTCCATAGACTTCCATTCATAGGCATGCGAATGCAGCAGACCAGTGACGCAAACATGTGCGACAAGTTTCGCATTTCACTGCATTTGTACGTTCAAGCTTGGTGAATTCTTACCTGCGAAATCACATCAGTCAGCCAATGAAAGATAACTTAAAATAAGAAATTAAAAATATGGAAAAATCACTCAATTTTATTATGATTTATGTCTAATCATATTGTTTAACCCCAACCCATTTCGCAGTGCCGTACGACAGAATTTCGCAAGCACAAGCTCTAGTGTGACTGCAGCTTAAGTCACTTTGGACAAAAAGTCTGCTAAACTTTTCCAGGCCTGGAAAATGATATGTCAAAATTCCATGACTTGTTTAGGTTTTCCATGACTCCATGTCTGAACCCTGGAGTTTAATGTATACAGTTATGTATAAGTGTTACACTATTCATCATAAATATTGTATAAATTATATAAATCAGATTAAATAAAACCTTGTGTGCATTTGTTTGATTCAAATGATATTTGATTTTGCTGCTTTAAAATATGTTCACTGTCTTACTCAATAAAATTGTTTCATAAAAAGGAAACAATTTTTTGGAGCGCATAAAAATTGCAAGATCATAGATACAACACCACTCCCACCCCTCTGAAAATTATTATTAACATGAGTAATTCTACTATTTCTGCTAATAATAAAACACATTTTCCTTCCTTTACTCTCCATCCCTCACTCCATGCGTTCTGGGAAGAGAGAAAGAGATGTCATAGAAGTCCTGATGGGCGAAGAGAAACCAAATGCAGACAAAGGTAATCAAGAACAGATGGGAAATGATTTGGCAACACAAATATACCAGCTGATGAAAAAAAGGATGAACTTAAACTAAAGAAAAAGAAAGGGAAAAAATTGGTTACAAGATGAGGGATTAGAAACAATTTGGATAAAGGTGAGAGAAAAAATGTAGATTTTATGCACATATTTTTCCATCAAGTATAACTATTCCTTATCAGTACAACACAAATAAAGACAACAACAAGTATGCTGTGTGTTTGTTGTATACCTTATGACTAAAATGTCCCCATAAGTATCAATGCGTGTAAATTTTGACTCTTTAGTGACATTTTTGGGTCCCTATAAAAAAAATGGTCCATAATCCCCAAAGAATGAAGCATTTAGAAAAATTGATATAAAAAATCCAGATTGTTCCTGGTGAGGGTTAAGATTAGGGGTAGCGTTGGCGTAGGGCCATATAATTTAGGGTTTTTGACTGTATGAAATACATTAAGCCTATGGAGAGTTCTCAAAAAAAAACAATACCAACATGTGTGTCTGTGTGTGTGGAGCATTGTCTCATTTCTATGGAAAAACTGTTTTGGAAAGTTATTTGAAACCACTGTGCGAGACTCGTCCAAGATTTCTTGTCAAAGTAGCTAAAATGCCTGACAATTTTCTACAAACCTCCTGTATTAAAAATCAAACACTCTCTGCCTTCAATGAAAAAAATAGCAGCAACAAATAGGTCAGGACCCAAAAGTGGCCCCAGAGGCTGATGCTGGTTTTAAGTTCCCCTCATTTCCTATGAGCTGCATTGAAACAGCTTAAGTGCAGAAAGTCATCTTAAAGCACTAAGGGGTCTTTGTCCCTTACAAATAGTGATGAACTACATGCCCCTATGCTCTACACACCATTGCAGCCCTCCAGGCATTTTACTTTTATTTCCTGCTTGGAAAGAGATTATTTACTTCAGCTCTTGTTAGAGTTTTATTGTGGAGTTGCTGGACTGAGATTGTGGGTTTTCATTAAAATATAGTCTTATCCAAACCTTGGAAAATAAGATGCTAGATTTGGTCTTTCTTTTTTGTTTATATGTCATAAACTATGCTGATTTTAGGCTTGATCGACTTAAAGGGCCAATTTTTAAAAGGTTATGAAATCAGACAGTTGTCCTAAACTACAGCTGTAATGTACTAAACAGACATTTTCTGTCTATATTTTCACCCATGCCACAACACTGATAATGAATCTACAGTGTGAAACAGAGAGCGCAATCGATCTAATTGAGTGCCTAAGCCAATGAGTGTTATTTTTAGGGAATCATTCATTCATTTTGCTTCGGCTTAGTCCCTTATTTATCAGGGGTTGCCACAGCAGAATGAACCACCAACTATTCCGGCATGTTTTACCCAGCAGATGTCCTTCCAGCTTCTTGCTGTGAGGCAACAGTGCTAACCACTGAGCCACTGTGCCGCTTTTAGGGAATCAAAAGCAATATACAGCAATATAATCCCATTTCTACAACAACTGACTAATTAGTATGTTCTTTTAAGTGATTAAAACCCCTATATGAACCTTTGCAATCTACTTCTAAATTTAATTTCCTAATTTTATTGAAT